>NC_135991.1:15386827-15496539 GCF_053455715.1 Rhinoraja longicauda
ATACCCTGCCCCCCTCCACTTTATAATAAAATTTACAATATATTAAGCTAATATTTGTTATCCCCTCTCTCCCCCTCCCCTCCCTATCTCTCCCTCTCCCTCTCTCTCTCTCCTCTTTCTCTCCCCCCTCCACTGTATAAGAAAACATTAAAAATAATAAATTAAACAACTAATATTTGATACCCCCTCTCCCCTCTTTCTACCCTATCACTCTCCCTCTCCACCCTTTCTCTCTCTTTCTCTCTCCCCTCTCTCTCACCCTCTCTCAATCTTTCTCTCACCCTCTCTCTCTCACCCCCTCTCTCTTTCGCCTTTTTATCTCCCCCCTGTGGCATCACAGTCAGTGAAAATGGTGAGCAAGAATTAAAGCAGGAACTTTTTCAAATTGGAAAGTGAGCTGAGAAATAGCAAATGGTGGTTCTTGCAGGTAAGTGTGAGGTTTTAATTTTGGGAAGTCAGACCAGGGCATGATCTTCACAGTGAATGGTAGTTCGCTGGGGAGTGTTGAAGAGCAGAGGGATCTCAGAACAAAAGTACATCGTTGCAAGAAAAGGGACGTAACAGGGGGATAGGGGCGGTGGAGAAGGTTTTTTGGCGAACTGTCTTCATCAGCCAGCGAATAAAATTTAAAAGTTGGAAAGTTATGTTCATCATCATATCATCATCATATATATACAGCCGGAAACAGGCCTTTTCGGCCCTCCAAGTCCGTGCCGCCCAGTGATCACAGTACATTAACATTATCCTACACCCACGTCTTTGGAGTGTGGAGGAAACCGAAGATCTCGGAGAAAACCCACGCAGTTCACGGGGGAAAACGTACAAACTCCTTACAGTGCAGCACCCGTAGTCAGGATCGAACCTGAGTCTCCGCGCTGCATTGGCTGTAAAGCAGCAACTCTACCGCTGCGCTAGCGTGCTGCGCTACCGTTCAGTTGGACAAGTCAAGTCAAGTCAATTTATTTGTATAGCACATTTAAAAACAACCCACGTTGACCAAAGTGCTGCACATCTGACTAGGAAAAAAAAAGAAACATACAGTGGCAGGCAGCCAAACACAACGGTGCGGCCATCTTGAACAAAATGTTAATTCAATCACCCACAGTCCAAGACGTTAGTGAGGACGCACTGGAGTAATGTGCATATTTTTTAGCCACCGTGTTTGGGAAACATGCCACTAATTTGTAAAGAGTGCCGAATATATTATCGAACAAGTTGCCCGGAGACAATGTTCAGAACTAGAGGGAAAGGCTGGACACGCCAGCACTTTATTCCATGGAGCTCAGTAGAGAGAGCAGTGATCTCATGGAGGTGCACAGTATCATAGGGAGCGTCATAATAATAACACTAAGACATTTGGACAGGTACATGAGGACACTGGTTAGTGGGCAATCAGGAGATGAGTGGGCAAAATTAGAGTACATAGTATTGGGGGCAGGGTATTGACATGGATAAAAAATGGTTGGCAGACAGGAAACAAAGAGTATGAATTAATTGGTCCCTTTCATAATGGCAGGCAGTGACTAGTGGGGTGCTGCAAGGCTGGGTTCTGGGACCGCAGCCATTTACAATCCATATATAGATGATTTTGATGAAGGAATAAAAAGTAACATCAGCAGATTTGCAGATGACACAAAGCTGGGTGGCATGGTGAACTGTGAAGAAGATGCTATGAGGATGCAGGGTGACTTGTATAGGTTGGGTTAGTGGGCAGATGCAGTGTAATGTGGATAAATGTGAGGTTATCCACTTTGGTGGCAAGAATAAGAAGGCAGATTATTATCTGAATGGTGTCAGATTATGAAAAGGGGAAGTACAACAAGACCTGGGAATCCTTGTAGATCAGTCACTAAAAGTAAGCATGCAGATATGGCAGGCAATGAAGACAGCTAATGGCATGTTAGCCTTCGCAATGAGAGGATTTGAGTACAGGAGCAAAGAGATCCTTCTGCAGTTGTACAGGGCCCTGGTGAGACCACATCTGAGTTATTGTGTGCAACTTTGGTCTCCCAATTTGTGGAAGGACATTCTTGCTATTGAGGGAATGCAGTGCAGGTTCACGAGGTTAATTGCCAGGATGGCGGGACTGTCATATGATGAAAGAATGGAGCGACCGGGCTTGTATTCACTGGAGTTTAGAAGAATGAGAGGGGATCTCATAGAAACAGATACAATTATTAAGGGATGCAGGAACAATGTTTCCGATATTGGGGAAGTACAGAACCAGGTGCCACAGTTTAAGAGAGTGCGGTGGAGCATGGGGAGCGATAGGGGGAGTGTGTGGAATGTGAGGGATAGGAGTGTGGGCAGAGAGGGGGATGTGTGTGGGGAGAGAGATGGGGAGGCAGGTGGGGGAGAGAGGGGGAGGAGTGTGGGGGATAGAATGGGAGGAGTGGTGAGTGTATGGGGAGAAAGCAGGAGTGTGGGGATGGAGAGTGGGAGGAGAGTGGGAAGAGAGGGGGTGCGGAGAGAGAGGGGGATGTGTATGGGGAGAGAGATTGGAGGAGTGTGGCAAGACAGAGGGGTGTGTGGGGGAGAGAGTGGGGAGGAGTGTGGAGAGAGGGGAGGAGGTGGGAAAGCAGAATCGGAAAAGTGGGGAGAGAAAGAGGACAGAGAATAGGAGGGAGAGAGAGAGAGAGAGAGAGTGAGGTGTGTTGCGAGAGACGCATAATGCATTATTCTTTCAATCGTATCCCGCAGAAAGTTATCGACTCATTATCACCGCTGCCTATTAAAGTGAAAATAACAAATAAATACGTCTGTACCCGCCAACGTGGATAGAACAACAAGATGCCGTGAGAGCTCATTACAGATGAGATTAATTACTGAGAATGTTAATGCTTATCCAGACCTACCTCTGACCGCACTGATAATGTAACTGCTTATCCAGAACCATCACTGACAACACTGATAATATCACTCATTATCCAGACCCATCACTGACCACACTGATAATATCACTGATTATCCAGACCCATCACTGACCACACTGATAATATCACTGATTATCCAGACCCATCACTGACTACACTGATAATGTCACTGCTTATCCAGACACATCACTGAGCACACTGATAATATCACTGCTTATCTGGACCTTTGACAAAGTCTCCCTTGGTAGACCGATCCAGGAGGTGAAGGCACACGGGATTAACAGTGACTTGGTCGCATGAATTCAGAACTGTCTGAATGATAGAAGACAGAGGGTTGTGGTGAAAGGGCAATATTTAGGCTGGAGTTCTGTGACCTGTAGTGATACACATGGATCTGTGCTTGGACCTCTGCTGTTTGTGATACACATAAATGACTTGGGCGTGAATATACACGGGTTGCTTTGTAAGTTTGCGGATGACACCAATATTTCTGGGGTTGAGGAATGTGAGGGAGGCTGACTCAGTATTCAGTGGCGCATAGATCAAGTAGGGAGATGGGAGGTGTCGGGGAAATCACAGATGCAGATTATTCTGAGCAAATGAGAGATGTTGCATTTTGGGAGGTCAAATGTGAGTTCAAACTATACAATTAATGGCATGACCCTTAACATCAGTGATGTATAAAAGTATCTTGCGATCCAGGTTCACATCTCCCTGAATGTGATAACGGCAGCGGACAGTTGTAAAGAGGCATATGGTACAGTTTCGTTCATTGGTCAAGAGTGTTGGTCTGTCTCAGGGATTGGTGCTGCGCTCATTGTTGTTTGTCATCTATGTCAATGAGTTGCCTGGGAATGTAACGGACTAATGTATAAGTTTGCAGTTGACACTAAAGTAGGTGGTATCACAGGCATTGAAATTGGTTGGCAAGGATTAAAGCAGGAAATTTTTCAAATTGGAAAGTGGGCTGAGAAATTTCAAATAGTGTTTCATGCAGATGTGTGAGATTTTAAATTAGGGAAGACCAGCCAGGGCATGATCTTCACCGTGAATGGTAGTTAGCTGGGTAGTGTTGTAGAGCAGAGGGATCTCAGAATAAAAGTACATCGTTGCAAGAAAAGGGACGTAACAGGGGGATAGGGTGGTGGAGGAGGTTTATTTGGCCCACTGTCTTCATCAGTCAGTGAATAAAATGTAAAAGTTGGAAAGTTATGTTCAGATAGACAAGACGTTGGTGAGGACGCACTTGGAGTAACGTATATAATTTTTCGTCAGCATCTTTAGGAAATATGCCACTAATTTATAAACAGTACAGAAAATATATTTTCTAACACGTTGCCAGAAAACAAGGGTCGGAGCTACGGGGAAATGTTGGGCTCGCCAGGACTTTATTCCATGGAGCGCAGCAGGCAGTGCAGTGACCTCATAGAGATGGATAGTGTCATAGGTAGCGTCATAATGGGAACACTAAGACATTTGGACAGGTACATGAGGGGAATGGTTTAGAGGGAGATGATTCATGTGCCGGCAAATGGGAATAGTTCAGATGAACTAAAATGCACCATCCCTCCCCATGAAACACGTCAACCTTTGTCTGAATATTTGCGCCAGGTACAGCACTAACATACAAACGGTTTTTAAATGACCCTTGGATATTTTATTACCACTGAACTCGAGCCTTGAAATCAGGGGAATTAAACATCAATAGATGTCCACTCTTCTCAAAGATGCAGATTAAGCAGAAAACATTATAATTGCCTGTCATATACATTGGTCATTTTTAATAACAGTCCCTGATCATTGAAGTGTTTATTTCAGTTTCTACGAGTGCCAGGTTTACACTGCATGATGGGAGACGTGCTCTCTTGAATGACTTGATAAATAAGCACATAAATGAAGTCTGCGTGTGTGGCAGCTTTCTCTGTGCCGCTGTGTGGACAGCCCAGACGGATGAGTTGGTCATTTACTCTCAGACCGACCTTGCTGTCTGGTCTGTGGGTTTGAATTCACATCTACCTGTCACCTGATCTGAAGTAGTTCACAACAAAATAAACTGCAGATTGAACAGAGCCACAGCTCGTGTTCACCGGCTGGAACTAATATTCCCCACTGGACGAAACGCACAGAACATTTACCCATCTCCCCCTTTCTCAGATCTGAAGCTGCATTTTAATTTTCAGCATTATGTGTTATTCTTTCAAGTGTATGCCGGAGAGAGTTAATTAGCATTTCTAACATGTGTTAATTAAGAAGAAAATAACAAGTTAATGCATCTTCAGCTGCCGTGTTTACCAGCAGCAATATGGAGTTAGTGCTCATTAAAGTTTAGATTAATTATGGATATTGAACTTGAGTTAACCCTTTAGAGTCGAACATCTGAATTAAAAAGAAGGGGTTCTTTGAGAGGATCTGTGAAAAATGGATCGTTTATTTGAGCCATGACACGAACTAGATAAATGCCGAGCTAGATATTGGAAGATTGTGTTATATAGAACTAGATGGTATGTTTGTGCGAATATTGAAATATCTCTAGATAACCAATCATTGCAACTTTTTAATATTTTATTTGGTAAGTGTACCACACTGTCTTATGCATATGCATTTATTTATTTATTTATTCATCACCTTTATTTATTTATTTATTTATTTTTGATGTTTTTCTTATTTTATTTTATTTATGTCGATGATGTACTGTTTTGTATATGTCTCTGTGAAAAATCTATAAAATCTGATTGAAAAAAAGAAAGGATCCATTATTTTACATTGTATCAAATGTAAAACATCCGGGTCAGATTTAATGTGATCATGTCACTGCTTATCCAGACCCATCACTGACCACACTGATAAATTCACTGCTTATCCAGACTCATCACTGACCACACTGATAATGTCACTTCTTATCCAGACCCATCACAGACCACACTGATAATGTCACTGCTTATCCAGACCCATCACTGACCACACTGACAATGCCACTGCTTATCCACACCCATCACTGACCACACTGATAATGTCACTGCTTATCCAGACCCATCACTGACCACAATGATAATGTCACTGCTTATCCAGAGATAGAGAAAGAGAGATTGAGGATTGTGGAGAGGAAGAGGGAAGGAGTGTGGAGAGAAAGGGAGGTGAGTGGGGAGAGAGGAAGGTGTGTGGGGAGAGAAAGGGGAGGGGTGGAGAGAAAGGAGGAGGGTGTGGGAATGGAGGATGGGAAGAGAGGGGGTGTGGGGAGAGGAATTGAATACTGTAGGAAGAGAGAGAGAAGGTAGGATGAATGTGGAGAGCGAGGGGGAGTGTCGTGGGAGAGAGGGGGAGTGTGGGTTAAATGACGGGGAGGAGTGTGGGGAAATATTTTGTTTTAGGGGACAGGGGAGGGAGGAGTGTGAGAGAGAGGGAGGAATGATGGTATGGAAAGAGAGTGGGACAAATGTGGGGATGGAGGGGAGGAGTTGGGGAAAGGGTGAGGAGGTTGGTTTGGGAGAGAGGAAAGTGCAGAGAGAGAGCGAGAGGGCGGACTGTGTGGAGAGGGTGAGTTGGGGAGAGGATGGGGAGGAGAGTAGGGAGAGCGAGGGGTACAGAGGAAAAAGGGTCAGGAGGAGTGTGGAGAGAGAGTAGTGGAGGAGTGGGGAGAGAGTGGGGGGATGGGGACAGAGGAGGGTAGAGAGAGGGATAGGAGTGACGGGAGGGCGTTGGAGTATTGGGAGAGATAGAGGGGTGTGGGGAGAGAGAGGGGGAGGAGTGTGGGCAGAGAGGGGGATGTGCGTGGGGAGGGAAATGGGGAGGAATGTGGGGTGAGAGAGGGGAGGAGTGTGGGGAGACAGAGGGGGAGGAGTAGTGAGTATGTGGGGAGAAAGACGGAGTGTGGGGATGGAGAGTGAGAGGAGAGTGGGGAGAGAGGGGGTGCGGAGAGAGAGGGGGAGCTGGGTGGGGAGAGAGATTAGAGGAGTGTGGCAGGACAGAGAGGTGTGGGGAGAGAGTGGTGAGGAGTGTGGAGAGAAGGGAGGAGGTGGAAAGTCAGAGGGTCGGAATATTGGGAAGAGAGAGGGGGAGAATTATGGGGGGAGAGAATGGGCGGAGGGGGAGGGAGAGAGGCAGAGAGGGTGAGGAGTGTTGGGGGAGACGCATTATGTGTTACTCTATCACTCATATGCCGGAGAAAGTTATTACTCATTTTAACCACTGCCTATTAAAATGAAAATAACAAATAAAAAATCTGCACCCGCCAACGTGGATAGAACAGCAAGATGCTGTGAGAGCTCATTACAGATGAGATTAATTACAGATAATATCACTGCTTATCCAGACCTATCACTGACTACACTGATAATGTCACTGCTTATCCAGACCCATCATTGACCACACTGATAATGTCACTGCTTATCCACACCCATCACTGACCACACTAACGTCACACACAGGTATGTTCTTTGTATCATCCATTCCAAGGACATCTCACATACTGTAACAACCCACTACCCAGTTCCATCGCACGCTGCTCAAATATATTTTCACCAGTGACACCTTTGACAACATTTGCCCCATGCTGATTGGTACGGACACCTCTGAACTCACTGATGGTTTCACTTCCCATCTGCTTCTGATTCTGAACACAATTACACTACAAATGAGCACCCAAATACAGACAAATCAAGATTTAACTGCTCTTCCAAGTTCCAGCGCTCTCCTCAGTTGTACTTCAAATATCTGCAAGGCCTTTTTTGTGTAGTTCTGGTCACCATATTATAGATATGATGTCCTGTTGCCAGAGACAGTGCGGTACAGATTCACCAGGATGTTATCTGGAATGGACAGCGTTAGTTCGAAGACAGAATAAATTGGGTGTGCTTGGTCTTATTGGAGCGCAGGAGGATGAGGGGTGATCTCATAGATGTGTTTTAGATCATGAAAGTAATAGATCGGGTAGATGGTCAGCTTCTCCTGCCCTGAGTAGGAGAATCGAGGTCCAGAGGACATACGTTTAATTTGAAGGGGAAATGATTGAATAGGAATCTGAGGAGTAACTTTTTCACACAATGGGTGGTGGATGTATGGAACAAACTGCTAGAGGAAGTATTTGAGGCAGGTGCTATCCCAATATTTGTGAAACAGTTAGACAGGTTAGGTACATGAATAGGACAGGTTTGGTGGGATATGGACCAAATGCACACAGGTGGAACTAGTGTAGATGGGGCCTGTTGGCTGGTGTGGGCAAGTTGGGCCGAAGTGCCTGATTCCACACCATATCACTCTATGACTCTATGAGTACAGGGCTGAACTACCTCCTCTGGCAGTTCGTTCCACACACCCCCTCTCTTTGTATGAAAAATACCCCTCATGTTCCGATTAAATTTCCCCCCTCATCTTAAACCTAGCCCCCCTGGTTCTTTTTTTAAATTTTATTTAAGTTTTAACAGAACTCATACATTTTACATTTCATAGTAAGCAATAATAACTACATTATAAATTCGATTATACACGTATTGTTCTGTATTATCTCCCCTCCCACACACCCCCCCTTCCCCCCACCCCACAGTTAAAAAGAAGGAAAAAGAAAAAGAAAAAGAAAGAGAGAAAGAAAGAAACCTGGAGTCCAGAAGGAGACACTTCCGGGTGATTTCTTATTAAATTCTTATTAAAGGTATCAAAACAATCCTGAATTTAAATATTTCCAATTCTTAATCCTAGCTTTAAAATGAATGGGTTCCACACCTTCAAGAAGAAGTCATATCCATTTCTCAGATTATACGTTGCTTTTTCTAATGGGATACAACTACGCATTTCTGCATACCATCTTTCAAATCTTATTTCATTTTGATCTTTCCAAGTGACCGCGACACATTTTTTTGCTACTGCTATTGCTATTTTGAGAAATCTTTCCTGATGTTTATCTAAATTTAGCTTTGGTAATATTCCTTTTGTATCTCCCAATAAAAACAACCTTGAATCCAATGGTATGATCTTATTCATCAATTGTTCCAAAAATTTTTTTAGGTCTTTCCAAAAAGGAGTTACCTTCTGACATGCCCATGTGGAGTGTAAAAAAGTACCCACGTCTTGGTTGCATCTAAAACAAATTTCAGATGAGTTTGGTTTTAAATTGTTTAATTTTTTCGGGGTTAAATATAGTTGATGTAAAAAATTATATTGTACTAAACTATATCTCACATTAATAGTATTTTTCATACTATCTAAACACAGTCTTTCCCAACTTGGTTCATCAATGATAATATTAAGATCTGTTTCCCATCTTTGTCTTGATTTTTGAATTCCTATCTTTGGACTAGATTTTTGTAATAATTTATACATTGATGATATAATTTTTTTTATTCCCTTGCCCTGAATCAAGGATTCAATTCCTTTAATCTGAAATAGAGACATTGAATTACCTAACTTTTCCCTTAAAAAAGATTGTAATTGATAATAGAAAAAATACTATTCCCTGGAATTTGATATTTATTTCTCAATTGAGAAAATGTCAAAAAGTTATTTCCTTCATAACAATCTCCTATATTTTTAATACCCTTCTGTTCCCAGACTTGTAGTATTTGATTATTCCAAGCAAACGGCAATAATCTATTTTTTACTAATGGAGTTTTAGCTGTTAAAAAAATCTTTTATCATTAACTTTAACTGTTTTCAACAATGTATTAATTAAATGTTTTAGCAAAGGTGACTCTTTATCCTTAACTAATAGCTTCGCTTCCCATTTATATATAAATTCTTCTGGACATAACTCTTTTATTTTATCCATTTCAATTTTAACCCATGCTGTTTTTCCACCCTCTTGATAAAAGGATGAAATAAAACTCATTTATGCTGCCAGATAATAATTTTTTAAATTTGGTAATTGCAAATTTCCATGTTAATTTTTCCTGAGAGACTCTTGGCATTTTACCTTTCCAAAGAAAATTCCTCACAATTTTGTTCAATTCTTGAAAATATTTATTTGGCAAAGGTATAGGCAGTGTTGAAAATAAATACTGTATCCTCGGAAAAATATTCATCTTAATACAGTTCACTCTCCCTATCAATGTAATTGGAATATTCATCCATTTCTTCAGGTCCTCATCTATTTTTTTTATTAGTGGTCTATAATTTAATTTATACAAATTATTTAACTTATTATCTACTTTAACTCCTAAGTACTTAATGCCTTCTTTTTGCCATTTAAACTGACTTTCTTTTTTACATTGATCATAATTGCCTTCAAAAAGAGGCATTATTTTAGTTTTATCTTTATTAATTTTATATCCTGATACTTTCCCGTATTCTTCCAATCTGAAATATAATTTTCTTAAGGATTCCAATGGTCTAGTAAGACAAATTAAGACATCATCTGCAAATAAAGTAATTTTGTGATCTTCCTGATAAACTTTAAATCCTTTAATGTCTGAATCTGATCTTATTAGTTCTGCCAGAGGTTCAATAGCCAGTACAAATAGTGCTGGTGACAAGGGACATCCCTGTCTGCTAGATCTTTCCAAATTAAATGGTTGAGAAGATTGGCGATTTGTCACCACTTTGGCTTTGGGTTGTTTATAAAGACCTTTTACCCAGTTAATGAAACCATTCCCCAATCCATACTTCTCTAATACTTTAAATAAAAAATCCCATTCTAACCTGTCAAACGCCTTTTCAGCATCTTAAGCAACTGCTACGCTTAATTCCTTTCTGTTCTGTGCTAAATGTAAAATACTTATAAATCTTGCTACATTATCAGATATTCTCCTTTTTTTTGACAAATCCAGATTGATCGTCTTTAACCAACTTATGTAAAAATTTTGCCAGTCTCTTTGCCAAGAGCTTGGCAACTATTTTATAATCTGCATTCAACAGTGATATTGGTCTAGACGACGATGCTTTTGAAGGGTCTTTCCCTTTTATTTGAATTACAGTTATAATTGCCATTGAAAAGGATTCCGGTAATGTAGAAGTTTTTCCGCTTGTTGTATCACTTCCATAAATACTGGTAACAACAAATCTTTAAATTTTTTATAGAACTCTGGCGGGAAGCCATCTTCCCCTGGTGATTTATTACTTGGTAAATAATGTAGTACTTCCTCCACTTCTCCCAAAGTAAAGGAGGCGTTTAGTCCCATCTGCTTCTCATTAGAAATTGTTGGTAATTGTATAAGAAATTATTTATCTTAATTTCATCCTTTTCAGATTCAGAATGATACAGGTTAGTGTAAAATTGCTTAAATACCTCATTAATTTCTCTAGGTTTATAAGTAATAGTATTTTGATCTGTTCTAATTGAATTTATTGTTCTTAATATTTATTCTTCTTTCAGTTGCCATGCCAATACCTTATTCGCTCTTTCTCCTAATTCATAATACCTTTGTTTAGTTCGTAATATTAATTTTTCTGTTCTATTAGTATGTAAAGTATTGTACTGAAATTTTTTATTTCCAAGTTGTATTTTTTTTGTATCTGAAGATGCATTCTGTAAGTCTTTTTCTAATACGGTGATTTCTTTTTCTAATCTTTCAGATTCCTTCCTTCATTGCATCCCATCTAATGAATTTATCATTAACTGAATTTAAATTTGTTTCCAAAAATAATCGAATTTGTCCTCGAATAAAATTGCAAAAGTCTTGCCTTTTCAATAGTAAAGAGTTGAGTCTCCATCTATATACTGACTGTTCTTTATCTGACATCTTAATTTTCATTAATAATGGTGAATGATCCGATAGCAATCTAGCCTTGTAATCTATTTGTATTATTCTTCCCCTTAATTGAGCTGAAATCAAAAATAGATCTATTCTAGAATATGTCTCATGTCTATTGGAATAGAAGGAGTAGTCTTTTTCCCTAGGATGGCTTTTCCTCCAAATATCTATTAAATTTAAATTTTCCATTAAGTTCAATGTTATCTTCGCTGCTCTTGTCCTTGTCATTGTTCTTGATGATCTATCCATTTCTGGATCCAAACAAAAGTTAAAATCTCCCCCTACCAATATATTTTCATGTGCTTCCGCTAGATTTAGAAAAGTATCCTGCACAAACTTCTCATCATCTGTATTTGGTACATATATATTCATTAAAGTCCATAATTCTGAGAAAATTTGACAATGTACGATTATAAATCTACCCACTGGGTCACTTACAATATTTTGTATCTTAATTGGTAGCGTTTTTTAATATAGGATAGCAACCCCTCTTGCTTTTTAATTAAAAGAAGATGCTACCATACTTCCTACCCAGTCTCTCTTTAACTTTTGATGTTCTTTTTCCGTTAGATGTGTTTCTTGTAAGAAAGCTATATCCACTTCCAATTTTTTCATCTGTGTTAAAATTCTCTTCCTTTTTATCGGTCCATTTAACCCATATAACTTAGAAATTTTAATTTATTATCCATTCATTCTTTTTTTATTTTTTCCCCTTCTTCCTTACCTTGATACCTCTTCCAATATTTACGTTGTGCCGTATTTCAGTGTACTCCCTTCCAACGTCCAGGTACAAAAACAGAAAAGAAAAAAGAAAGATAGAAAAGTAAACCCTCCCTCTAATGTTGTTCATAAATAGATTAACAACATTACCCCCCTCTATTATACGAGGTGTGGTCCACACCACAGTTGTGCCCATGATTATGGTAGAGCATGCATATTCTCCAACCCCCCCCGATATTTCAAGTACTTCTAAAGATTAACTATCCTTAATACAATTGATCCGCTCTATAGTATACAGATCTTGTTAATAATCATTCATTCATGGATCTTCTTAATCAATTCTCGATGGCAATTCTTCAGCAAAATCTTGTGCTCTGACAAAGTCTTTGAAAATTTTATTTTCTCCAATGTTGATCATGATCTTCAAAGTAGCAGGATGCAGTAAAATGAACTTATAACCTTTCTTCCATAAAATATTTTTTGCCTCATTAAATTCTTTTTTCCTGCTCAACAAGACATTACTAATATCTGGGTAAAAAAATAATTTTGTACCTTCATACTCTATTGGTTTTCCCTATCTTATATTCATCCCGACCGGTTTGAGGACCAATTCTCTATCTTGGTATCTCAAGAATTTAATCAACACAGATCTTGGCTTTTGATTAGTTGAAGGTTTCGGTCTCAGAGCCCTATGTGCTCTTTCTATTTCCATCGGTCCTTGTTTAGAAAGCAGATGGCGGCGCGCACGGACGCAGCGGCTCACAGCTCTCCCTTTCGGTGCGTTTTATGTGTGTTATCTGTGTTATGTCTGTTAGTCAATTTTAGTCATGCAAACCAGGCAAATCAGGCAAATCCTACCTACAACCGAAAGGATCTTCTGATCATAGGATTCCAGTGCAATCGGGACCTTGTGCGCGAATTTCCACACCCGCGAAATATACCGGAAGAGATAGCCAGGACACCGGGCGCTCCGTGGATAGTTGTCGG
This sequence comes from Rhinoraja longicauda, assembly GCF_053455715.1. Lineage (NCBI taxonomy): Eukaryota > Metazoa > Chordata > Chondrichthyes > Rajiformes > Arhynchobatidae > Rhinoraja > Rhinoraja longicauda. The sequence goes on from NC_135991.1 coordinate 15,400,086, forward strand.
CGCGAAAAAGGCGTCGCAGGCGGAGGAGAAACAGGAAGCAAAAGCGAGGATGCCGGTCCGGTATACTTGCCAAGCTAAAGAGACAGCCACACAAACCACCGCTACCCAGCATGTTTCTCACCAACGCCAGATCCATCATCAACAAAATGGACGAACTAAAACTACAGATATCAGCAAACAAACTCGTGGAGGATTGTTGCATTCTCTTAGTAACAGAGACATGGCTTCATCCACTTATCCCAGATGGAGCCATTGAGCTAGCCGGGCGTACAGCGTTTCGTTGGGACAGAAACATCGACTCCGGTAAGAGCAAGGGGGGGGGGGGGTTATGCATTTACGTGCACAACAACTGGTGCACTAACATCCAAATCATAGATAGCCACTGTTCTCCTGATCTGGAGTCCCTAACAGTTAAATGCAGGCCTTTTTACCTTCCTCGCGAATTTACAGGGGTTATAGTAACAGCAGTCTACATCCCACCGAATGCTAACGCTAGCACAGCTTTAGGCTACCTGCTCGGTGCAATAAACTCACAACAGAGCACATATCCAGAAGCAGCCCACATCATAGCCGGGGACTTCAATCATGCAGACCTAAAGTCAGTTCTCCCGAAACTTGAACAACACATAAGATGTGCTACCAGGGGGAAAAACACACTAGACAAGGTCTATTCAAATATTAAGAAGGGTTTCAGGTCAGCACCACTACCACACCTGGGGCAGTCAGATCACCTGTCCATATTCCTAACTCCAGCATACACCCCACTCAGGAGGAAAGCTCCAGTCACCATAAAGACTGTTAAGACATGGCCTGAAGGAGCTTCCTCGCAGCTGCAGGATTGCTTCGAAAGGACCAACTGGGATATTTTTGAGGATCAGGACTTGGAGGAGTACACATCAACTGTACTTTGCTACATCCAAAACTGTGTTGACAATGTCACCGTCGACAAACGCATCCGGTTGTATCCCAATCAGAAACCCTGGATGACAAAGGATGTCAGGTCTCTCCTCAAGGACCGTAACACCGCCTTCAGGTCTAGTGATAGAGCTCTATACAGTGCTGCTAGAACCAACCTGAAGAGAGGCATCAAGGATGCCAAAGCGTCCTACAAGAGGAAGATTGAGGACCACTTTACCAACAATGACCCACGGCGGGTATGGCAAGGCATCCAGCACATCACCAACTACAAGACCAGCAACCGCACGACTGCCGACGGCGACGCCTCGCTGGCAGAGGAACTTAACTGTTTCTTTGCTCGTTTCGAGGTGAAAGCTACAGTGGCAGACATAACACCCTCTCCAGCACCTGACAGCAACACCTTCACTGTGCAGGAGTATGATGTTAAGCGCGTGCTCAGAGCAGTGAATCCCAGGAAAGCTGCAGGCCCCGATGGTGTGACGGGCAGAGTGCTGAGGGAATGTGCAGACCAATTATCTGAGGTCTTCACAAAAATCTTCAACCTGTCCCTTTTAAAATCCACCATCCCTCCCTGCCTGAAGTCCGCCACAATCATCCCACTGCCGAAAAAGTCTGTCATCAGCGGCCTTAACGACTACCGTCCGGTAGCACTCACACCGGTCATCACAAAGTGCTTCGAGAGACTGGTCCTGCAGCACATCAAAGCCAGCCTCCCACCCACCTTCGACCCACACCAGTTTGCCTACAGAGCAAATAGGTCTACAGGGGATGCCATCGACACTGCCCTTCACACTGCACTGACCCACCTTGAACAACAGGGGAGCTATGTGAGGATGCTCTTCCTCGACTTCAGTTCTGCCTTTAACACGGTCATCCCGAGCAGACTGGTCACCAAACTTTCCGACCTTGGATTTTCCCAAACCATCTGCCAATGGATCAAGGACTTCCTGACCAACCGCCCCCAGACCGTCAAAATAGGCCCTCACCTCTCCTCCACCATTACACTGAGCACCGGCTCACCACAGGGCTGTGTGTTGAGCCCCATCCTTTACTCCCTCTACACTCACGACTGCGCCCCCACCCATCCCACCAACACCATCATCAAGTTCGCGGATGACACGACTGTGGTTGGACTCATCTCAGGAGGAGATGAGACAGCCTATAGGGATGAAATCCAAAGGCTGGCAGCATGGTGTTCAGTGAACAATCTGGTCCTGAACTCCTCCAAAACAAAGGAACTTATAATTGACTTTAGAAAAACCAGTGTAGAATACGACCCACTCTACATCAATGGGGTCTGTGTGAAAAGGGTACCCGCTTTCAGGTTCCTGGGTACGCACATCGCAGAGGATCTTACCTGGTCTACCAACACCATCACCACAGTAAAGAAGGCACAGCAGAGACTCCACTTCCTGAGGATCCTCAGGAAAACCAACCTGCAGGAGAAGCTCATGATGTCCTTCTATCGCTGCTCCATCGAGAGTGTGCTGGCATACTGTATAACCACATGGTATGCCAGCTGCTCAGAAAAGGACAGGAAGGCCCTTCAGAGGGTCATCACGACGGCCCAGAAGATCATCGGCTGCTCACTGCCCTCCCTGGAGCACCTGTTCAGCCTACGCTGCCTCAGTAGAGCAGGCAAAATAATAAAAGATCCATCCCACCCCGGCCACCGTCTGTTTGTTCATCTGCCCTCTGGTCGACGTTTCAGGTCGATCAAATCCAGAACAAACAGACTTAAGAACAGTTTTTACCCCAGGGCCATACGAGAACTGAACACTACCTTTGCACTAGGCAATACCGTTAAAAAATCTTGTACTTAATATAATTGTATTTATGTATTTATTTGTTTTTGCATTTATTGCATATATGTTTGTACGCACCGTCAGGATTGGCTATTTTTTAATTTCGTTGTACTCGTTGCAATGACAATAAATGAATATTATTATTATTATTATTATCTATTCCCAGACTAGTCACTATCCAATCTTGAAAAAAATTGATTGGGTCTTCCCCCTCAACTCCCTCTGGCAAGCCAACAATTTTAACATTATTTCTCCTGCTGTAGTTTTCCAAGGCGTCCAACTTCTCCACGATCTTTTTGCTTTCAATTGTTGCGGCAGTAATACTATCTTCATTTTTTTCCACTCTAGATTTTAACATTTCATTTTCCATTTCTATATTATCCACTCTGTTTATCACTGTTTGAAAATTCTCCTCCATTTTTTTCAAAGTCTTATATATTTCCATATTGTCCTTATGCAGTTCCTTATTATCTCTCCTCAATGCTTTCACTTCATTTTCCATCACTTTGTGATCTCCTTCAATTTTCTTGAGCCTGTTAATAATTTCTTCAAGCATCGCTTTAATTTTAATCTCTGAATCTTCTTGATCTCCTTCTTCTTTGTTTCCACTTCCACTGCTACTTCCCTCCTCGTCACTCGTTTCCAAAACTTCAGCCTCTCGGCCAACAGAGGGCCATGCCTCTCCGCCTGCTGAGGGCTCCTCAAATCCAGGCCCCTGCTCCGTCGGGGCTGTAGGCCTACCTTCGATTTTTTTTCTTGATTCCTTTGGTGGATTTATTTGCTTCTGTGGCAGCTGTGCTCCCTTCTTTTCTTTCTTGGGGGTCATCAGTACGTTCTGTATACTTTTAACTTTAAATTAAAGTACTTGAATTCTTTTAGTGCGTCTTTTTTTGGTAGTTTAGGGCTTTGTTTTCGGGAGTGCTGAAAAGTTATGTCTACTCAGCCAGACATTGGACACGACCCCCCCCCCCCCCCCGCCCCCTGGTTCTTAATTCCCCTTCTCTGTGCATCTCCCAGATCTATTCCTCTCATTATTTTGTTCAGCTGTAGAAGATCATCCCTCATCCTCCTGCACCAAGGGATATAGTACTAGCCTATATGCACCAAGGGATATAGTACTAGCCTATATGCAACAAGGGATATAGTACTAGCCTATATACACCAAGGGATATAGTACTAGCCTATATGCACAAAGGGATATAGTACTAGCCTATATGCACCAAGGGATATAGTACTAGCCTATATGCACCAAGGGATATAGTACTAGCCTATATGCAACAAGGGATATAGTACTAGCCTATATACACCAAGGGATATAGTACTAGCCTATATGCACCAAGGGATATAGTACTAGCCTATATGCACCAAGGGATATAGTACTAGCCTATATGCAACAAGGGATATAGTACTAGCCTATATACACCAAGGGATATAGTACTAGCCTATATGCACAAAGGGATATAGTACCAGCCTGCTAACCTGTCCCTCCAGATCAGGCCCACTGTTCCTGGTAACATCCTCGTAAATATCCGCTATCACCTTTCCAGATTGACACCATCTTTCCTGTATCATGGTGCCCACAACTGAACACAATACTCCAAATGCGGCCTCACCAACGTCTTAAACAACGGCAAAATAACCTCGGAATATCTATACACAATGCTCTGACCGAAGACGGCCAATGTTACAAAAGTCTTTTTGACCACGGTATCAACCTGTGACGCTACATTCAACACACGATGTACCTGTCGTCCCAGATCCCCCTGCTCTACAGATAATTCACCTTTCTGCCTCGGTTGCAGTTCATCGGTACTGACACTTCTGAACTCACCGATGATTTCACTTCCCAAGTGCGTCTGATTGTGAATAAACTTGCACTACAGGTGAACATCCAAATAAAGAATAATCAAGACTTAACTTCTCCTCCAAGTGCAGCGCTCTCCTCAGTCGTACTTCAAATATCTGCGAGGCCCTTTTGTGTAGTTCTGGTCACAATATTACACAAATAATGTCCTATTGCCAGAGGCAGTGTGGAACAGATTCACCAGGATGTTATCTGGAATGGACAGCGTTAGTTTGAGGACAGATTTGATCGGGTGGGATTGATCTCATTGGAGCAAGAATGCAGAGGGACGACCTTACTGAGGCTTGTAAAGTTATGTCAACTACAGCAGGGTTGAGTAGATGGTCACAGTTATTTCCCAGGCTGGGAGAATGTAAACCCAGAGAACTTACGTTTAATGGAAAGGGGAGAGAGTTAAGGGAATTCTGGCTTCAAAAATGGAGCAATCTTTTCCTTTGAGACGTTGGGGACTGATACCATCACAGCATATAAACAGCATTTGGACAGCCATTTGTTTCGGATGGAAAGGACGGATATGGGACAAATACAGGTGAATGAGATTACCGTAGATAGGCATCTCGGTCTGCATGGACGAGTCGGGCCGAATCCCCTGTTTCCCTGCTGTTCCCATGACTGGAATCAGCAGTTCTGTAATCTCTAATATACACTGTCATCGGCCTCCCCAGTTGTAGCCACACAGCAGACACACCACTGACTGCACAACAGTGGCGATACTGTATTGGGTGGTGGTGTCACCAACAACGGAGGCACATTGTTCATTTCCCTCGCAAGTGTCTAACAGGTGCTTCACTCTCCTCAAACTAAACTCTAGCCTGGAAATCCGTGGAAGTAAACGTCAATAGGTGTGGAATTTTCTCAAACCTACAGTTTAAACAACAACATGATATAACTGCCTGTCATATACGTTGGTCATTTTAATATGTCTCTGATCATTGAAGTGTTTCTTTCAGTTTCTATGTGTGCCAGTTATACACAGCCGGAAGGGAGAAATGCTCTATTGTATTAATTAATAAACAGGCACAGAAATACAGACTGAGTGTGTGTGAGAGCTCTCGTAAATTCACTGGAATTTAGGATGAAAGGGGACCTTGTAGAAACATATACAATTCTGAGGAAGGGTCTCCACCCATTCCTTCTCTCCAGAGATGCTGCCTGTCCCGCTGAGTAACTCCAGCTTTTTGTATCTATCTTCGGTTTAAACCAGCATCTGCAATTCCCTCTTACACATATACAAATCTCAAGGGATTTGCAGGCTAGATGCAGGAAAAAATGTTTCCGATGTTGGGGGAGTCCAGAAGAGAGATCACAGTTTTAGAATAAGGGGTAGCTCAATTATTACTGAGATGAGGAATAATTGATCTGTCATCGGCCACCAATTCATTGAGATGAATTGTGAATCTGTTGAATTCTCTGTCACAGAAGGCAGTGGAGGCCAATTCACAAGAGGTTTTCAAGCGAGAGTCAGATATAGCTCTGAGGGCTAAAGGAATAAAGCTGCATGGGGAGAAAGCAGGAACGGAGTATTGACTTAGGATAATCAGCCCTGATCATATTGCTCAAAAGGCAAAATCGCCCACTCCTGCAACTATTTTCTATGTTTCTATGTTTCTAAACCACGGTTGACAACGCAGACGGGTGAGTTGGTCATTCACTCTCAGACCGAATTTGCTGTCAGGTCTGTGGGTTTCAATTAGCATCAACCTGTCAACGGGTCTGAAGTAGTTCAATAAAAAATAAACTGCAGATTGAACAGGACCTCGCCTTGTGTTCACCGGCTGTAACTAATATTCCCCACTGGGTAAATGGCACAGCACATTTACCCAACTCTCCCTATCTCAGATCTGAAGCTGCATTTTAATTTTCAGCATTATGTGTTATTCTTTAAATTGTATGCCGGAGAGAGGCAATTAGTATTTATAACCATTGTTAATTAAGATGAAAATCACAAATGAATGCATCTTCACCTGCCGTGTTTACCAGCGTGGATAGAGTAGCAAGATGGAGTTAGTGCTCTTTGCAGATGAGTTTAATTACAGATACTGAACATACGTTAACCCTTTAGAGTCAAACATATGCAATAATGTAAAACATAGGTTTGTTATCCACTTTGGTATAAAATATAAAACACAGGAGTTAAGATGAAATGGAAGTATCACAACCTGATGCATAGATACGGAAACATAGAAAAATAGAAAATAGGTGCAGGAGTAGGCCATTCGGCCCTCGAGCCAGCACCACCATTCAACACGATCATGGCTGATCATCTAAAATCAGTACCACTTGCCTGCTTTCTCCCCTTATACCCTGTTTCCGTTACCCAAAGAGCGACATCTAATTTTCGCTTGAAAACATCCAGTGAATTGGCCCCCACTGCCCTCCGTTGAAGAAAATTCCACAGATTCTCAACTCCCTGTGTGAAAACATTTATCCTCACATCAGTCCCAAATAGTCTACACCTTACTCTTACACACTAGTCCCACCTGCCTGCGATCGGCACATATTCCTATCAATGGCTTATCCATGCACCTGTCTAAATGTTCCTTAAAAGTTGCGAGAGTACTTTTGTGTTAGCACCTTTATATATTACATTTTATAGTGAGAACCTTTAGTACCTCTGTGCCTGATAGTACCTTTTACAGTTAGCTTTTTGAAGACGTGACCAAAAAGGTCGATCAGGGCAGAGCTGTAGATATTGTATACATGGACCTCAGCATTGTATTCGGGAAGGTTCCTCGTGGTAGACTGCTCTTGAAGGTTAGATCGCACTTGATGCAAGGAGAGATAGTTGAATGGATCGCACATTGGCTTCATGGAAGGAAGCAGAGGGTGACAGTGGAAGGTTGCTTCTCAGACTGGACGCCAATGACTAGTGGCGTGCCTCAGGGTTCTGTGCTGGGGCCGTTACTGTTTGACATCCATATCAAAGATTTGGATGAGAACACACACGGCAAGATTAGCAAGTTTCCAGATGATGCAAAAGTGGGTTATTTTGCAGACAGTGAAGATGGTTGTGATGAAGTGCAATAGGATCTTGATCGATTAGCCAAGTGTACTGAGGAATGGTTGGTGCAATTTAATGCAGATAAATGTGAGAATCATAGAAACATAGAAAATAGGTGCAGAAGGGGGCCATTTGGCCCTTCGACCCAGCAGCGCCATTCATTGTGATCATGGCTGATCATCCACATTCAGTAACCCGTGCCTGCCTTCTTCACAAATACCTTGATTCCGCTAGCCCCTAGAGCTCTATCTAACTCCCTTTTAAATTCATCCAGTGTATTGGCCTCCACTGCCTTCTGTAGCAGAGAATTCCACAAATTGGGTGAAAAGGTTTTTCTCAGATCAGTTTTAAATGGCCTCCCGTTTATTCTTAAACTGTGGCCCTTGATCCTGGACTCTCCCAACATCGGGAGCATCTTTCCTGCATCTAGCTTGTCCAGACCTTTTATAATTTTATACGTTTCTATAAGATTCCCTCTCATACTTCTAAATTCCAGTGAATACAAGCCCAGTCTTTCCAATCTTTCCTCTTATGACAGTCCCGGCATCCGTGGGATTGATCTCGTAAAACTATTCTGCCCTCCCTCAATCGCAAGGATGTCCTTCCTCAAATAGGAAACCAAAACTGCACAGTATACTCCAGATGTGGGGTCACCACGGCCCTACACAGCTGCAGAAGGACATTTTTACTCCTATAGTCAAATCAAAGTATAGTATTGCAAAGTGAGGTATTGCATTTTGAGAAATCTAACATGGGCAGGACCGACACAGTGAATGGTAAGGCTCTGGGTAGTCATAGAGTCATAGAGTCCTACAGCACGGAAAAAGGCCCTTTGGCCCATCGTGTCCGCGCCGCCCGTTACCAAACACAGTCTAATTTTAATCCCATTTTCCCGCATTTGGACCGTAGCCCTGAATGTTGTAGCATTTCAAGTGCCCATCCAAATGCCTCTTAAACGTTGTGAGTGTTCCCGCCTCCACCACTACCCCAGGCAGTGAGTTCCAGACTCCAACCACCCTCTGGGTGAAAAAGTTCTTTCTCACATTCCCCCGAAACCTCCCTCCCCTTATCCTGTATCTATGTCCCCTTGTTGTTGAACCTTCCACCATTGGAAGAAGTTCCCCGCCATCTAACTTATCTATGCCCCTCATGATCTTGAACACCTCGATCATGTCCCCTCTCAGCCTTCTCTGTTCCTGGGAAAACAACCCCAGTCTGCTCAGTCTCTCCTCATAGCCGAGGCCTTTCATCCCTGGCAGCATCCTGGTGAATCTCCTCTGCACCCTCTCCAAAGCTATCACATCCTTTCTATAATGTGGTGACCAGAACTGTACACAATACTCTAGCTGTGGCCTCACCAGTGTTCTGTACAATTCCATCATTACCCCCCTACTTTTATATTCGATGCCCTGGCTAATGAAGGCCAGTACCCCATATGCCTTTTTGACCCCCCTGTCCACCTGTCCTGCTGCCTTCAAGGAATTGTGTACCTGCACTCCAAGGTCCCTCTGTACCCCTGTCTTCCCTAGGGTCCTTCCATTCATGGTGTACTCCCTCTCCAAGTTATTCCTGCCAAAGTGCATCACCTCGCACTTTTCAGGATTAAATTCCATCTGCCACTGCTCCGCCCATCTGACCATCTCATCTATATCTTCCTGCTGCTTGCAGATCCCTTCCTCGCTATTCACCACCCCCCTAACTTTGCGTCATTTGCAAACTTGCTGATCATGCCCTGTACGTTGACATCCAGATCATTAATGTAGATTACAAACATAAGGTACCCAACACCGATCTCTGCGGCACCCCACTGGACACCGGCCTCCAGTCACAGAAGCAACCTTCTACCATCACACTCTGCCTTCTATCACTAAGCCAGTTTTTTATCCATTTTGCCAAGGTGCCCTGGATTCCATGGGCTCTTACCTTCTTGACTAGTCTCCTGTGTGGGACCTTGTCAAAAGCCTTACTGAAATCCATGTATACCACATCCACTGCACTACCCCCATCTACCTCCATGGTCAACCCTTCAAAAAATTCAATCAAGTTAGTCAGACACGACCTTCCATTAACAAAGCCATGTTGACTATCCTTAATTAACCCTCGATCCTCCAAGTGTTGTAGAGCAGAGGGATCTAGGAGTGCAGGTGCACAGTTCCTTGAAGGCGAAGTCACAGGTAGATCTGGTGGTCAAAAAGGCTTTTGGCACATTGGCCTTTATCAGCCAGGGTATTGAGTGTGGATGTTGGGAGGTCATGTTGCAGTCATATAAGACCTTCGTGAGGTCGCATTTGGAGTGTTATGTTCTGTTCTGGGTACCGTGCTATAGGAAAGATGCTGCCAAACTGGAAACCTTACAGGTACATTTTACGAGGATGGTGCCAGAGTCTGACCTGTAGGAAGAGGTTGAGTAGGCTAGGACACCATTCCTTGGAGGGCAAGAGGAAGAGGGGTGATCTTATTTAGGTGTATTTGGTCATGAGAGGAATTGAACGGGCAGATGCACAGAGTCTCTTGCCCTGAGCGGGAAAATCGAGGTCCAGAGGATATAAGTTTAAGGTGATTAAGAAAAGATTTGATTGGAATCGGCGGGCTAACTTTTTCACACAAAGGTTGATGGATGTATGGAACAAGCTGCCAGAGGAGGTAGTTGAGGCAGGGACAATCCCAACATTTAAGAAATAGTTAGAGAGTAAATGAATAAGACTGGTTTGGAGGGATATGGATGAAACGCAGGCAGGTGGGAGCAGGGACAAGTTGGACTGAGTGGGCAAGTTGGCCGAAGGGCCTGTTTCCACAAAGTATCACTCTGTGACTCTATGACTATGAGTACCGGGCTGAACAACCTCCTCTGGCAACTAGTTCCATACACCCACCACACTTTGCGTGAAAAATTACCCCTCAGGTTCCGATTAAATGCCCCCCCCACCCCCTTCTGAAACCTCTGTCCCCTGGTTCTTGCTTCCCCTACTCTGTGAGTCTGCCAGGTGTATCCCTTTTATTATTGTATTCACCTGTAAAACATCATCCCAGATAATCTTGTGCACCAAGGAATAAAGTATTCGCCTGCTGAATCCGTGTCTGTAGATCAGGCCCTGCAGTCCTGGCAACATCCTCCTAAATCTGCTCTGCACGCTTTCCAGATTGACATCATTTTACCGATACTATGGTGCCCAACACTGAACAGAATAATCTAAATACGGCCTCACCAACGTCTTATACAACTGCAACATGACCTCCCAACTTCAAAACTCAATGCTCTCGCTGATGAAGGCCAATGTGCCAAAACCCTTTTTGACCAAACTGTTTACCTGTGACGCTACCATCAACGCACTGTGTACCTGTCGTGCTAGATCCCTCTGCTCTACAGTTAATGCATCTTTTTGTCTCGGTTCCAGCTCATCGGGACTGACACCCCTGAATTCACTGATGGTTTCACTTCCAATCTGCGTCTGATTCTGAACAAACCTGCACTACAGCTGAACATGAAAATAAAGAAAAATCAAGACATAGCTGTTCCTCCACGTGCAGCGGCCTCCTCAGTAGTACTTCAAATATCGACGAGGCCCTTTTGTGTAGTTCTGGTCACCGTATCATGGAAATGATGTCCTATTGCCAGAGACAGTGCGGAAGAGATTCACCAGGATGTTATCTGGAATGAATAGTTAGAAGACAGATTAGATCTGTGCTGCGCTCAATGTTGTTTGTCATCCATATCAATGAGTTGCATGACATTTTACAAAGACTAAATTTTAAGTTTGCAGTTGACACTAAAGTAGATGGTATCACAGGCTATGAAAATGTTTAGCAAGAATTAAAGCAGGAACTTTTCAAATTGGAAAGTGGTCTAAGAAATAGCAAACGGTGTTTCTTCCAGATAAGTGTAAGGTTTTAATTTTGGGAAGTCAAATCAGGGCATGAACTTCACCGTGAATGGTATTTAGCCGGGGAGTGTTGTAGAGCAGAGGGATCCATAAATTAGAAGTAACTCCAGCAAGTTTGCAGATGAAACAATGCTGGGTGACAGTGTGAACTGCAAAGAGGATGTTAGGAGGTTGCAGGATAACTACGACAGGCTGAGTGAGTGGGCAGATGCATGGCAGATGCAATATAATGAAGATAAATATGAGGTTATCCACAGGCGGCAAAAACAAAGAGACAGATTATTATCTCAATGGTGTCAGATGAGGTTTCGGGGAAGTCCTTGAACGTGTCCTTGCGTTAACGGTGTCCATGTTCACCAGTCACTGAAAGTAAGTGTGCAGGTACAGCAGGCATTGAAGAAAGCTAATGGCATGTTGCCATTCATAACGAGAGGATTTGAGTAAAGGAGCAAACAGGACCTCCTGCAGTTGTATTGGGCCATGGTGAGACCACATCTTGAGTATTGTGTGCAGTTTTGGTCTCATAATTTGAGGAAGGACGTCCTTGCTTTTGAGGCAGTGCAGCGTAGGTTCACAAGGTTAATCCCTGGAGTGGCGGGACTGTCATATGCGGAAAGATTGGAAAGACTGGGCTTGTATTTACTGGAGATTAGAAGGATGAGAGGGGATCTTATAGAGACGTATAACATTATAAAATTACTGGACAAGCTAGATGCAGGAAGAATGTTTCCAATGGTGGGGGAGTCTTGAACCAGTGCCCACAGTCGAAGAATAAAGGGGAGGCCATTTAAAACTGAGGTGAGAAGAAACCAGCGACGTGTAAATTTATGGAATTTTCTGCCACAGAAGGCAATGGAGGCCAATTCACTGGATGAATTTAAAAGAGAGTTAGACAGAGCTCTAGGGGCTGGTGGAATCAAAGGATATGGGGAGAAGGCAGGCACAGGTTACTGATTGTGGATGATCAGCCATGAATGGCGATGCTGGCTCGAAGGGCCTAATGGCCTCCTCCTGCACCTATTTTCTATGTTTCTATGTTACATAGTTCAGAGAAAAGGGACCAAACAGGGAGGTAGGTTGGTGGAGAAGGTTTTTGAAGCACTGTCTTCATCAGTCAGTGAATAAAATTTAGAAGTTGGAAACTTATATTCAGTTGGACAAGACGTTGGTGAGGACGCATTTGGAGTAATGTGTATATTTTTCGTCACCATGTTTTAGAAATATGCCACGCATTTGTAAAGAGTGCAGAATATATTTTAGAATACGTTGCCAGGAAACAGGGGTCGGAGCTACAGGGAAAGGCTGAGCACGCCAGGACCTTATTCCATGGAGCGCAGTAGGCAGTGCAGTGATCTCACGGAGGGGCAGGGTATCATAGGTAACATAGTAATATCAACACAAAGTCATTTGGACAGGTACATGAGGGGAATGGATTAGAGGGATATGATTCATATGCCGGTAAATGGGAATAGTTCAGATGAACTAAAATGCACCATCCCTCCCCATGAAACACGGCAACCTTTGTCCGAAATTTGCGCCAGGTACAGCACTAACAAGTAAACTGCTTTTAAATGGCCCTTGGATATTTTGTTACCACTAAACTCTAGCCTTGAAATCAGGTGATTTGCCTGTCATGTACATTGTTCATTTTTAATAACAGTCCCTGATCATTGAAGTGTTTATTTCAGTTTCTACGAGTGCCAGGTTTGCACTGCATGATGGGAGATATGCTCTCTTGAATGACTTGATAAATAAGCACATAAATGAAGTCTGCGTGTGTGGAAGCTTTCTCTGTGCCGCTGTGTGGAAAGCCGAGACGGATGAGTTGGTCATTTACTCTCAGATCGACCTTGCTGTCTGGTCTGTGGGTTTGAATTCACATTTACCTGTCACCTGGTCTGAAGTAGTTCACGACAAAATAAACTGCAGATTGAACAGAGCTACAGCGAGTGTTCACCGGCTGGAACTAATATTCCCCACTGGGGAGGGGGGGAGGGGGGAGGGGGGAGGGGGAGGGGGGGAGGGGGAGGAGAAGAGAGGAGAGGAGAGGAGAGGAGAGGAGAGGAGAGGAGAGGAGAGGAGAGGAGAGGAGAGGAGAGGAGAGGAGAGGAGAGGAGAGGAGAGGAGAGGAGAGGAGAGGAGAGGAGAGGAGAGGAGAGGAGAGGAGAGGAGAGGAGAGGAGAGGAGAGGAGAGGAGAGGAGAGGAGAGGAGAGGAGAGGAGAGGAGAGGAGAGGAGAGGAGAGGAGAGGAGAGGAGAGGAGAGGAGAGGAGAGGAGAGGAGAGGAGAGGAGAGGAGAGGAGAGGAGAGGAGAGGAGAGGAGAGGAGAGGAGAGGAGAGGAGAGGAGAGGAGAGGAGAGGAGAGGAGAGGAGAGGAGAGGAGAGGAGAGGAGAGGAGAGGAGAGGAGAGGAGAGGAGAGGAGAGGAGAGGAGAGGAGAGGAGAGGAGAGGAGAGGAGAGGAGAGGAGACAATAGACAATAGGTGCAGGAGTTGGCCATTCAGCCCTTCGAGCCTGTACGCACCGCCATTCAATGCGATCATGGCTGATCATTCTCAATCAGTACCCCGTTCCTGCCTTCTCCCCATACCCCCTCACTCCGCTATCCTTAAGAGCGCTATCCAGCTCTCTCTTGAAAGCATCCAACGAACTGGCCTCCACTGCCTTCTGAGGCAGAGAATTCCACACCTTCACCACTCTCTGACTGAAAAAGTTCTTCCTCATCTCCGTTCTAAATGGCCTACCCCTTATTCTTAAACTGTGGCCCCTTGTTCTGGACTCCCCCAACATTGGGAACATGTTTCCTGCCTCTAATGTGTCCAATCCCCTAATTATCTTATATGTTTCAATAAGATCCCCCCTCGTCCTTCTAAATTCCAGTGTATACAAGCCTAATTGCTCCAGCCTTTCAACATACGACAGTCCCGCCATTCCGGTAATTAACCTAGCGAACCTACGCTGCACGCCCTCAATAGCAAGAATATCCTTCCTCAAATTTGGAGACCAAAACTGCACACAGTACTCCAGGTGCGGTCTCGCCAGGGCCCGCTACAACTATAGGAGGACCTCTTTGCTCCTATACTCAACTCCTCTTGTTACGAAGGCCAAAATTCCATTGACTTTCTTCACTGCCTGCTGTACCTGCATGCTTCCTTTCAGTGACTGATGCACTAGCACACCCAGTTCTCGTTGAACATCCCCTCTTCCTAACTTGACACCATTCAGATAATAATCTGCCTTTCTATTCTTACTTCCAAATTTTCCCAGTCTACCTGCATGTTGAAACCTCCCATAACGTACTCCAAAGACGTACAGGTATGTAGGTTAATTGGCTGGGTAAATGTAAAAATTGTCCCTAGTGGGTGTCGGATAGTGTTAATGTGCGGGGATCGCTGGGCGGCACGGACTTGGTGGGCCGAAAAGGCCTGTTTCCGGCTGTATATATATGATATGATATGATAACCACTGTAGCATTCCCATTGTTGAGTGCCAATTTTAGCTCCTGATGCAACGCGCACCCTATATCTAGTTTGGGGGCCAGTAGATAACTCACATTGGGGTCTTTTTACCCTTACAATTTAAAAGGAGCCAAACTGTAGACACGGTTATAGTCCTGGGGACATATAGCGTGGAAACATGCCCTTCGGCCCAACTTGCCCACGCCGACCAACATGCCCCATCTACACTAGTCCCACCTGCCTGTGTTTGGCCCATATCCCGTCTAATATGACCTATCCATGTATCTGTCCAAATGTATTTAAATTTTGTGACAGTCCCTGCCTCAAATACCTCCTCCGGCAGCCTGTTCCATATACCCACCACACTTTATTTGTGAACGTTTCTCGTCAGGTGCCTAGTAAAGCCTTCACCTTTCACCCTCTAGCCTTAAACCTACGTCCTCTGGTTATTGATTCTCCTGGACTTGGTGTGAAATATGATTTGGACTACGCAGTTGCAGCATGGGACCCATATTCATATACAAACATTTCTTCCATCAAACGTGTCCAAAGGCAGGCAGCTCGTTTTGTTACAAATATCTATGAGAGAGAGGCGAGTGTTACCGGACTTCTAAATTCATTGGGGTGGAACACTCTCCAAGACAGACGTAAACCCCACGATTTGACCTGTTTTTACAAAATGATAAATGGTCAACTCGACATAGATGACCACATCTACAACAAGCCCAACCCTGTCAGGAGTAGACGAGGGCATTCGATTCAATTTGAGATACCAGCTACCAAGACAGATGTATAGCAATTCATCCTTCCCTCGCACAATTAAAGCATGGAACAGTCTTCACCCTACTATAGTTATTCAACCAGACGCAACTAAATTTAAAGCAGCTCTTCTCCAAGAAGCCCTTCTTGCTTAAGTTCATACTCCGCCACCTCCAGTTTAAATTCCATTTGGAATATTTTGGAGGACCAAGAAACAAATACTCTGTGCGTTCATCCGATTTATTCATCTCATAATCTTGTGCAACTCTATAAGATCACCCCTCATCCTCATGCGCTCCAAGGAATAGAGACCCAGCCTACTCAATCTCTCATGAAGACCATCAAGACCGACCTGTAATTGGGAAATCACTCTCCCTATCGACCTTTGACGCCACTTTCAGGGACTCCTAAATCATAACATAAGTGATAGTAGAATTAGGGTATTTGGCCCATCAATTCCATCATTCAATAATACATGATCTATATCTCCCGCCAAACCCCATTCTCCTGCTTTCTACCCAAAACCTCTGGCACCAGTACCAATCAAGAATCCATCGATCGCTGCCTTGGCATGCGCAGCCTGCTATGACAAAGAATTTCACCAATTCATCACCATCTGACCAAATACATTTCTCCTCATCTCCTTCCAAAAAGAACGCCTGAGGTTATGAATTCTCGTCCTGGTCTCTCCCACCGGTAAAAACATCATCCCCACATCCTCTCTTTCAAAGCCTTTCACTGTGCTATATGCTTCAGTGAGCCCCCCCCCCCCCTCATTCTTCTACGCTCCAACGAGTACATGTCCAATGCCGACAAACACTCATCATAGGTTAACTTACTCCAATCTGGGATCATTCTTCTAAACTTCCTCTGGACCCTCTCCAGAGCCAGCACATCCTTCCTCAGATATGATGCCTGAAATTGCTCACAATATTCCAAATGCGACCTTATAGAGCCTCAGCATTACATCCCTGTTTTTGTATACAAGCCCTCTTGAAATAAATGATTTCTTTACTATCGATTCATCATGCAGATTAACTTTTTGGAAATCCTGCACCAGCACTCCGAAGTCTCTTTACACCTTCGATTTCTGTTTTTTCCCAAATTTGAAAATAGTCTACGCCTTTATTCCAAATAACAAAATCCATGACTGTACACTTTGCTACACTATATTCAATCTGCCACTTCTCTTCCCACTCTCCCAACCTGTCCAAGTCCTTCTGCAGAGTCCCAGGTTTCTCTACACTACCTGCCCTTCCACCTATTATTGTATCATCCACAAACCTGGTCACAAAACATTCTATCCCCTTGTCCAAATCATTAATATATGTGAGGAGTGGCGGTCCCAGCACCGACCTCTGCGTAACTCCGCTAGTCACAGACAGCCAACCAGAAAAGCATCCTTTATTACCACTCTTTGTCTTCTGCCATCCAGCCAAACTGCTATCAATGATAGTATCTGCTCTTTGACAAGCTGGTCAGGAAGGCCAGCTCTGTCCTGGGTTGCCCCCTCGACTCAGTGCAGGTGGTGGGAGAGAGGAGAATGATGGAAAACCTAACATCGCTGATGGACAACGACTCCCACCCCATGCAGGACACTGTCACTGCACTGAGTAGCTCCATCAGTGACAGACTCCTTCACCCCAAGAGCGTGAAGGAGAGATATAGGAGGTTCTTCCTTCCCGCTGCTGTGAGACTGTACAACCAGCACTGCTCCCAGCAGACGAGTCAACAATAACAGCTAAGAACACACGGAAACAAATGATACTTTATGGATCTTTTATTTATAATGAATGATCTCTTGCTCTCTTGCTATCCACCTTGCTGCTTTCACACTGTAAATTTCCGTGCGGGACGAATAAAGCAATATATTAATTATTAATAATAATAATAATAATAATAATAATAATAATAATAATAATAATAATAATAATAATAATAATAATAATAATAATAATAATAATAATAATAATAATAATTATTATTATTATTATTATTATTATTATTATTATTATTATTATTATTATTATTATTATTATTATTATTATTATTATTATTATTATTATTATTATTATTATTATCTAATGACTCTCCATTGTCTGTCCTACTTACAAAGAATTCCAGCAAATTTGTCAAGCAAGACCTCCCCTTCATAAAGCCATGCTGACTTCGGCCTATTTTATCGTGAACTTCAAAGTAATCCGTAACCTCATCCTTTATAATGGACTCTAGAATCTCACCTACCACTGAAGTCAGACTAACAGGCCTGTAGTTCACACTATTCTGCTTTGATCCCTTCTTGTGCAGTGCGGTAATATTGGCAATTTTACAATCATCTGTGACCTCTCCCGTCTGTAGTGACTCTTGAAATATCACTGCCAATACCTCCACAATCTCCAAAGCCGCCTCTTTCCAAACCCTCGGGTGCAGTCCATTTGGTTCATGTGTCTAATCCACCTTTAGCCTTTTCAGCTTCCCAACGACCTTCTCCCTCGTAATAGCCACTCCACTGACTTCCACCTTCGGACACTCTTGAATTTCATGCACGTTGCTGGTGTCTTCCACTGTAATGACTGGTGCAAAAAAGTTCTTCAAATCTGCCATTTCTTTATTCCCCATTATCGCTTCCCCTGCACCATTCTCCAGCCGTCCAATGTCCACTCTTGCTTCTTACTTACACTTTATTTAACGGAAGAAACTCTTGCTATCCTCTTTTATATTACTTGCTAGCTTACCTTCGTATTTCTTCATTTCTCCCCGTATTGCTTTTTTACTTACATTCTGTTGTTCTTTAAAAGCTTCCCAATCCTCTGGCTTCCCACTAATCATCGCTATGTTATACGCCTTCTCTTTTAGTTTTATACTGCCATTGTCTTCCCTTGTCAGCCATTGGCCATTGGCCTCTTTCTCTATCTATGCACTCCTCGATCCCTCTGCTCCACAGCACTCCCTATTGAATTGTAATGCCACTTTCAGTCAACTGTGTACCTGCATTTAAAGATCCATCTGATCTCCAACACTCCCTGTCAACCTGTAATGCCAATTTCAGGGAACTGTGTACCTGCGCTCCTAGATCCCTCTGCTCTACAACACTCACTATCTACCTGTGACGCTACTTTCACGGAACTGTGTACATGCGCTCCTAGTTCTCTCTGCTCTACAACACTCACTATCTACCTTTGAGGCCCCTTTCAGTGAACTATGTACGTCCACACCAAAATCTCTTTATTCGACATTGATGTTTCAGCGGTTACTTATTGCTTGAATGAATGACATACTCTCCACCTTCATTCTATTTATTGAAAACAATGCTTCATCCTAAATAATACAAAGCTGGTAAGCAAAGTCAGAAATAATTCAGGTCTCTCACGGTAGGGGAAATGATTCTCTCGGCATTATATACACACTTTATTTCCAAGAGATTTTAGATTTAGATTTAGAGATACAGCGCGGAAACAGGCCCTTCAGCCCACTGAGTACGTGCCGCCCAGCGATCCCCGCTCATTAACACTATCCTACACCCACTAGGGACAATTTTTACATTGACCCAGTCAATTAACCTACATACCTGCACGTCTTTGGAGTGTGGGAGGAAACCGAAGATCTCGGAGAAAACCCACACAGGGAGAACGTACAAACTCCGTACAGACGGCGCCCGGAGTCAGGATCGAACCTGAGTCTCCGGCGCTGCGTTTGCTGTGCGTCCCAAATGTGTTCGAATGTCAACATTCAATACAATACCTTGAATTGCATTTGGTACACAATGTCACGATTCTGTTCTGTATGTTTAGTTCAGAGATATAGTGTGGACCATCCACCACCCGTGCACACACGTTAAGTTTGCCGATACAGCTTGGAAACAGGTCCTTCCGCCCACCGAGTCCGCCCAGACCATCGATCACTCGTTCATACTGGCTTAGTTTAGAGATCCAGCAGCGAAATAGGCCTTTCACAGAGATTGCTGAGTCTGTGGAATTCTCTGCAGCAGAAGGTGGTTGAGGCCAGATCATTGGCTATATTTAAGAGGGAGTTAGATGTGGCCCTTGTTGCTAAAGGGATCAGGGGGTATGGAGAGAAGGGAGGTACAGGTTACTGAGCTGGATGATCTGCCATGATCATATTGAATGGCGGTGCGGGCTCGAAGGGCCGAATGGCCTACTCCTGCACCTATTTTCTATGTTTCTATGTTTCTTTCATTCCTCCAGGTCCGCGCCGACCATCGATCCCCCGTTCGCACTAGTTTAGTTTAGAGATACGGCAGAGAAACAGGACCTTCGGCCCACCCAGTTCATGTCGAATAGTGATCCGCGTGCACTGGTTCTATCTTAAACACGAGGGACAATTTACAAAAGCCAATTAACCTACAACCCTGGACGCCCTTGGACTGTGGAAGGAAACCAGAGCACCCGGAGAGAGCCCACGCAGTCACAAGGAGAACGGACAAACCACATACAGACAACATCCGAGGTCAGGATTGGACGCGTATCTGTGGCGCTATAAGACAGTAGCTCTACTGCTGCCACCGTGCCACTCTAAGTCAAAGTCATAAACGGTTCTTCATTCCGCGATGAGATAAATCGCCCAGTGTACATCGAGCTACATTAGACATCGCAAGGTTACCATCGTGTACTTGTGTGTTGCTCAGGATCATGAACACTCCATCACTCTGGTTCGGACACACAGTGCTGGAGTTACTCGGTGGGACAATCGAGAATCCCACTGAGTTACCCCAGCACATTGTGCCCTTTTGTATAAACCAGCTCCTTGTATCTTCATTCTGTTATGATCGTTAAGATATTCGATATTTTGCCCAGCTCTGAATCTTTCTGTTCAGTATATTCATGGTGTGCCCATCTGAAAAAGATAAGAAACCTGTTAAAACCTCTAGATGGGTGGCTGTTTCTGGATATTGATAAAGATATTGAATAGGGCTTAGGGTTCATAGGGATATGGACCAAACGCAGACAGGTAGAAGTAGTGTAGATGCGGCATGTAGATCTGCGTGAGGAAGTTGTGCCGAAGGGCCTCTCTCTCTATTTCCCCCTCTCTCTGTCTCCCCCTTTCTCTCAATCTCCCTCTCTCACAGTCCCCCTCTGCCTCTCTGCCTCCATTACCCCCTATCTCTTTCCCTCTCTCCTGCACTTCAAGGAATAAAGTCCTAGCCTGCCCAACCTCTCCTTGTAGCTGAAGTTCCTCGAGTCCGGGCAACCTCCTTGTAAATCTTTTCTGTACCCTTTCCACCTTAACAACATCTTTCCTATAACACAGTACCCTGAACTGAATATAATACTCAAAATGAAGAAGGGTCTCGACACGAAACTTCACCGATTCCATATCGCTAGAGATGCTGCCCGATTCGTTCAGCATTTTGTGGCTATCTTCGGTTTAAACCAGCATCAGCAGTTCCTTCTTCTACATAATGCTCTAAATGCGGCCTAACCAATCATACAACTATAACATGACTTCTGACTGATAGCCAATGTGCCAAAAACCTTTTTGACCACACTACCTATCTGATGTCACTTTCAAGGAACTATATCCCTGTATACCTGGATCCCTCTGTACTACAACACTCCCTGTCCATCTTTGACGCCACTTTTATGGAATCATGCACCTGCACTCCTAGATCCCCCTGTCTACAACACCCCCTATCTACCTGCGATGCCACTTTCAGGGAACTAGGTACTTGCACTGCTATATCCCTCTGCTCTACAACACTCCCCAGAGCTCTACCACTCACTGTGTGGGTTCTGCCCATGTTTGACGTTCCAAAATGCAACACCGCACATTATTCTGTATTAAATTCCATCAACCATTCCTCAGCCCAGCTGCCCAAGTGATCAAGATTCTGCTGCAACTTTTGACGACCATCTTAACGATCTGCAAATCCACCCACTTTTACATCATCCTCGTGAATCTTCTCTGCACTCTTCCCCATCTATTTAAATGATTAATTGCTGACAGTGGTTCAGATAAAGGTCTTGCAATTCTGGGCTCCATATCTGAGGGAGAGGGTCCAGGGGAGGTTTACGAGAACGATCCCAGGAATGAGTGGGCTAACTTATGATAAGCGTTGATGGCGCTGGGCCTGTGCTCGCTGGAGTTTAGAAGGATGAGGGGGAACCTCATTGAAATTTACAGACTAGTGAAAGGCATGGATAGAGTGGATTTGGAGAGAATGTTTCCACCAGGACAGGAGGTCATACACTCTGAATTCAATTATGTTCTTTTAGAAAGGAGATGAGGAGGAATTTCATGAGACAGACGGTGGTGAATCTGTGGAATTCTTTGCCATAGACGGCTGTGGAGGCCAAGTCACAGATATATTTAGTTTATTTTAGATTAATTTCAATTAGTTTAGTTTAGAGATATAGCGCAAAAATGCGATCCCCGCACATTAACACTATTCTACACACACTAGAGTCAATTTACATTTGTACCAAGCCAACCAGTGTGTCTTTGGAGAGTGGGACGAAACCGAAGATCTCGGAGAAAGCCGACGCAGGTCACGGGGAGAACGTACAAACTCCGTACAGACGGCACCCGTAGTCGGGATGGAACCCGCGCCCCTGGCTGTTCAGCGCTGGAAGGCATCAACTCTACCGCTGCTCTTTTCACGCAGAGTTAGATGGATTCGAGATTAATACCAAGTGTCATGGGTTACGGGGAGAAGGCAGGAGAATGTGGTTAGGAGGGAGAGATAGAACAGCCATGATTGAATGGCGGAGTATACTTGACGGGCCGAATGGCCTAATTATGCACCAATCACGTATGAACTTATGAACCTATATGGCAATGAACTAAACAAAACTAAACTATACCGGGAAATAAGTATGTTTAAATGTCTCCAGCAATATAAAATAACCTTTGTCCTCAGCTTACTGGCAATGACGGCCGTAAACTAATTGGACTTTGTATTTTCGCCTGATATCATTTTTATGCAGTGTTTGTGTTTGATGTTCACTCTTCGGGAAGGTGTAATAAATGTTACAAGATAAACGCACCTGATTCCCCTTTGCAATCTGCAATTCTGTACTAGAGCCTGCAGTTTTTCAACGGTGAATTCGTTCCTTGTTTGCTTGTCCTGATCGCAATTGCTCACATCCAACACCGTCAGTGAATGATTGGTTTGAACGATAGAGAGTAGACTTTCGAAGCAGTCGTCCGTAAGGTGGTTAGATTTTAACCTGCGTTTGAACGAGAGAAAGATTCATGAAATGGACACACTTTCTTTCCGGCTGTTAACAGGCAACTGAACTGCCCGCTCACCAACTAGGCAGAGGTCCTGACCTCCCATCTACCTCATTGGAGACCCTCGCACTATCTTCAATCGGACTTTGATGGCTTAATCTTGCACGAAATGTTATTCACGTTCATCCCTTTTCAGATAGATTATCCATGATTGAACGATGGAGTAGACTTGATGGGCCGAATGGCCTTATTCTGCTCCTATTCTTTATGAACTTACAGTATAAGACAAGCAGGTTTGAAGGTTAATTGTCTTTGGTAAAATTGAAAATTGTCTCTATTGTGTAGGATTGTGCTAGTGTACAATCGGTTGTGTAGTGTACAATCGGTAGAGTACAACCGATCGGTTGTCGGTGTGAACTTGGTGGGCCGAAGAGCCTGTTCCCATGCTCTATCTTTAAATGGAACTAATGTGAACAGGTCGGCGTGGAAGGTTAGATCCCATGGGATCCAAAGTCCTTCATTGTTTGTCATCTATGTCAATGAATTGGATGAGAACGTACATGGCAAAATTGGCAAATTTGCTGATGACACAAAGGTGGGTGGTGTGTGGATAGCGAATATGATTGTCGAAAATTGCAGCAGAATCTTGATCGGTTGGGCAGGTGGGCTGAGGAATGGTTGATGAGATTTAGTACAGAGAAGTGTGAGGTGTTGCAATTTGGGAAATCCAATGTCGGCAGAATCAACACAGTGAACGGTGGGGCTTTGGGGAGGGTTGGAAGAGCAGAGGGATCGAGGATCGCAGGTACATAACTCCCTGAAAGTGACATCATGAGGAGATAGGGAGTGTTGTAGAGCAGAGCAATCTAGGAGAGCAGGTGCATACCTTCGTACCTATCCGCCCTCTCCAGTGATGTTGCCTGACCCACTGAGTTACTCCAGCACTTTGTACCTGCCCATGCTCTCGAGAGATGCTGCCTGACCCGCTGACGTTCTCTAGTACTTTATAACTATCCACGTTCTCCACAGAGATGCTGCCTGACCCACTGGGTTACTGCAGCATTTTGTACCTATCCACGTTCTCTAGAGATGCTGCCTGACCCTCTGAGTTGTTCCATCACCTAATCCCTATTCTTGATCTCCGGAGATGCTGCCCGACCCTCTGAGTAACTCCAGCACTTTGTACCTGTCCACGTTCTCCAGAGATGCTGCCCGACCCGCTGAGTTACTCCAGCACTTTGTACCTGTCCACATTCTCCACAGAGATGCTGTCTGACCCTCTGAGTTGTTCCATCACCTAATCCCGATTCTTGTTCTCCGGAAATGCTGCCTGACCCCTGAATTAATCAAGCAAATTACTCAAGCACTTTGTCTCTATCTATATCCAGTGGGCAAGATCTCATTGGATCCCATTTCCTTTATTTTATGATTTCCCACGTTCAGTGAATTACCTGAGCACTTTACATTTGCACAACACGGGGTCCAGATACCGTATTCCCTCCGACTTTATGCCGCATGAGCTCAGATCCAGTTCCTCAATGTGTCCACAACAGATCAAGGTCCTCGATAAAATCAGACAGTCGAACGTGTTGAGGGAACATTGGTTGAAGTTTATGGTCCTCATGGGTTCCAACGCCTCGGTGGTCAATTGAGGGTCTCCGAATTCAAAGAGACAGTGCAGTAAGTTCAAGAACTTGCCTTGGGTGGTCTTTCCGGCCAAGTTGGACAAGCGCATTTTCACACATTCTTTGATCCAGTTGGAGATGGAAGCGGGGGCGTCGGGTGAAATCGAGCCCACCTCTCTCTCCAGCCAATTGGTTGCCTTCCGTGAGGATAGACCCACCAGAAACCAGGAGAAGATGTTGAATCTGTCATCTGACACCATGTAAGCTTCATTTAACAACATTTTTAGTGAACTTCCTGGAGTGTTTCGGATTTTAACAAGGGCAGCAACAAAGTTCTGGAGAACAGTGTAGGTGAATTTGTAGACAACTCCACGCCCATCTTTCTCTGCGGTCTCCATCATGAATGCAGAGGTGAAGTTGGGAAGATGCTGATTTCCTTCTTTGCACGACTGGGCTTTAAATGAATAGGTTTTATACCCGATGTTCTTGTAAGCCTCTTCGCCCAAATTTAGCAAGTTCTGCCGAGAGGTTTGTGCATCAAATCCACAGATACCCATGATGGTTGTAAGGTAGACGGAGAGCACCCGGGTGTGGGCAATGGCCAACATTGGACTTTCACCATCTTGTGACCACTCTGGTAAGGAGGTGATAATGGAGCAGAACAGAGGGTTGGTAGACAATGTACCCAATGTATCGCTTGCTTCAAGACGATGCACCAACTGTTCGGCTTTCTCCTTATCTTCAAAGTGACGGTGGAAATATTCTTTGACTTTCTCATGGGTAAATCCTGTGAGATGGAAGGTTGACGTTACAGGTATCCCCTGCAGAGCCTCAACTCTCCATGGGCGTGTGGTGACCAGCAAGGAGCATCCGTTGACCAACCTACCGTGAATGAGGGAGTTCAGAATGTCACGCACGAATCCATAGGAATAAGGATGGATACATTGGCCAGGTGGACCATCAGCTGAGAAGATACTGCTTTGCTCATATCTGTCCAAGTCATCAATGATGAACAATATGGTTTTCGGGTCCTTCCAAAGACTTTCCAGACACTGATCCAGATAAGGATAAGCTTCAAGGACAAGGGTGTTTAAGTTTGTCATATATTTGATGGTATTTAAGACCTGAAACTTGAAATAAAATATATATTTGAACTCCTGATGTATATTCTTGGTGGCCCAATCATGGATTATCTTCTGTATCAGGGTGCTTTTCCCAATCCCGGCTGTCCCGTACACCAAGGTGATGGAAGTCTCCTCGATCTCAGCGTTGTTGCGTTTGAGTAGTTGGTGTGGCTCCACATCTTCATCATTTCCCCGATCATTTCCAAGGGACAACTCCTCTGGTGGTGCGCCAGTAATCCTCAGGTCAATGTAGAAGTTTTCAAACAAGCGTGTCTGGGCTGTTTGCTCATCTCCTGAGTGGACAACTTTCAGATTTTTACTCTGATTTCGTAGCCATTTTCTATGGAGAGCTTCCACGTCTTGAGTACCTAATAAGTTAACCAATTTGGGATTTGTTCAACGTAGAGTCATACAGTGTGGAATCAGGCCGTTCGGCCCACCTTGCCATGCCGACCAATATGCTCCATCTACGCGAGACAGAGTCATACAGGCCCTTCAGACCATATTGCCCAAACCGATCAACATGTCCCAACTATGCTAGTTCCAGCTGCCTGTATTTGGCACATATCTCTCTAAATCTGTCCTATCCATGTTCCTGTCTAATTATTTATGAAATATTGCGATAGTATCTGCCTCAACTACCACCTCTGACGTTCCATACACCCACAACCCTCTGTGTGAAAAGTTACATTTCCGGTTCCTAGTCATAGTCATACAGCGTGGAAACAGGCCCTTCGGCCCTACTTGCTCACACCTACCTGCCTGCGATTGCCCCAAGTCCTTCTAAAGCTGTATTACCCATCTACATATCTGAATGTTTCTTAAATGTTTCAATAGTCCCTGCCTCAACTGCCTCCTCTGGCAGCTCGTTCCATACATCTACCACCTTTTGTATAAAAACGTTACCCCACAGGTCCCCATTAAATCGTTTCCACCCACCAATTAAACCTGTATCCTCTGCTCCTCGATTACTCTTCTTTGACAAAAGAGTTTAACCGATCTATCCCTCTCATGATTTTGTACACTTCGAGACAATAGACAACAGACAATAGACAATAGGTGCAGGAGAAGGCCATCCGGCCCTTCGAGCCAGCACCACCATTCAATGTGATCATGGCTGATCATTCTCAATCAGTATCCCGTTCCTGCCTTCTCCCCATACCCCCTGACTCCGCTATCCTTAAGAGCTCTATCTAGCTCTCTCTTCAATGCATTCAGAGAATTGGCCTCCACTGCCTTCTGAGGCAGATAATTCCACAGATTCATAACTCTCTGACTGAATACGTTTTTCTTCAGCTCCGTTCTAAATGGCCTACCCCTTATTCTTAAACTGTGGCCCCTGGTTCCGGACTCCCCCAACATTGAGAACATTTTCCTGCCTCTAACGTGTCCAACCCCTTAATAATCTTATACGTTTCGATAAGATCTCCTCTCATTCTTCTAAATTCCAGTGTATACAAGCCTAGTCGCTCCAGTCTTTCAACATATGACAGTCCTGCCATTCTGGGAATTAACCTAGTAAACCTATGCCGCATGCCCTCAATAGCAAGAATATCCTTCCACAAATTTGGAGACCAAAACTGCACACAGTACTCCAGGTGCGGTCTCGCTAGGGCCCTGTACAACTGCAGAAGGACCTCTTTGCTCTTGTACTCAACTCCTCTTGTTATGAAGGCCAACATTCCATTGGCTTTCTTCACTGCCTGCTGTACCTGCATGCTTCCTTTCAGTGACTGATGCACTAGGACACCCAGATCTCGTTGTACATCCCCTTTTCCTAACTTGACACCATTCAGATAATAACCTGCCTTCCTATTCTTACCTCTATTAGATCACCCCTTATCCTCCTGCGCTTCAAGGAATAGAATCTTAGCCGACTCAACCTCTCCCTATAGCTCAGGCCCCTAAGTCCTGGTAACATCTTCGTAAATACCCTCTGCAACCATTGCAGCTTGACAACATCTTTCCTATAACATGGTGATCGAAACTGAGATGAGCAAAACCTTTTTAGTCAGAGAGTTGTAAATCTGTGGAATTCTCTGCCTCTGAAGGAAGTGGAGGCCAATTCTCTGAATGCATTCAAGAGAGAGCAAGATAGAGCTCTTCATGATAGCGGAGTCAGGGTGTATGGGGAGAAGGCAGGAACGGGGTACCGATTGATAATGATCAGCCATGACCACATTGAATGGCGGTGCTGGCTCGAGGAGCCGATTGGCCTTCTCCCGCACCTATTGTCTATTGAACGAACTACTCTAAATGTGGCCTCACCAATGCAGTGCACAACTGTAACATGACCTCCCAACGTCTCCACTCACTCCTCGTCCCTCGACTCTGACCAGGGAACACAACAGTCCTCTTAGGTTAGGCAGAGGGTCACTTGCACCTTCACCAATATCATCTATTGTACCTGTTGCTCAAGATGTGGACTCTGTTACATCAGCGAGACCAAATGTAGACTGGGCGATCGGTTCGCTGAATACCATCTACCTGAACCTACCTGATCTCCCGGTTGCCAAACACTTTAATTCTCCTTCCTATTCCCACACTGACCTTTCTCCTAGGCCTCCTCCATTGTCATACTGTGGCTAAATGCAAATTGGACGAACAGCATTTCATATTTCGCTTGGGCAGCTTCCAGCCCATGTGTATGAATATTGATTTCTCTAACTGCAACCCCTGCAATCCCTCCCAATCTCCATCCCTACCCCACCCAGGTTGCACTAGGTTGCCGTTAACACCTAGCAAATAGCTAACAGTTGCCTGTTTCCATTATCATCGCTTCTTTTTAGCTTATCTTTTATTCATTTGTTCAATATCTCTCTATATATTAATATACATTAATGACTAGGATGAAGGGATTAAAAGTACCATTAGCAAATTTGCGGATGATACAAAGCTGGGTGGCAGTGTGAGCTGTGAGGGAGATGCTATGAGGTTGCAGGGTGACTTGGACATGTTGTGTGAGTGGGCGGATGCATGGCAGATGCAGTTTAATGTGGATAAGTGTGAGGTAATCCACTTTGGTGGTAAGAACAACAAAGCAGATTATTATCTGAATGGTGTCAAGTTAGGAAAAGGGGACGTACAACGAGATCTGGGTGTCCTAGTGCATCAGTCAGTGAAAGGAAGCATGCAGGTACAGCAGGCAGTGAAGAAAGTCAATGGAATGTTGGCCTTCATAACAAGAGGAGTTGAGTATAGGAGCAAAGGGGTCCTTCTGCAGTTGTACAGAGCCCTAGTGAGACCGCACCTGGAGTACTGTGTGCAGTTTTAGTCTCCAAAGTTGCGGAAGGATATTCTTGCTATTGAGGGCGTGCAGCGTAGGTTTACTAGCTTAATTCCCGGAATGGCGGGACTGTCATATGTTGAAAGACTGGAGCGACTAGGCTTGTATACACTGGAATTTAGAAGGATGAGAGGGGATCTTATTGAAACATATAAGATTATTAAGGGGTTGGACACGTTAGAGGCAGGAAACATGTTCCCAATGTTGGGGGAGTCCAGAACCAGGGGCCACATTTTAAGAATAAGGGGTCGGCCATTTAGAACGGAGATGAGGAAAAACGTTTTCAGTCAGAGAGTTGGGAATGTGTGTAATTCTCTGCCACAGAAGGCAGTGGAGGCCAATTCTCTGAATGCATTCAAGAGAGAGCTAGATAGAGCTCTTAAGCATACCAGAGTCAGGGGGTATGGGGAGAAGGCAGGAACGGGGTACTGATTGTGGATGATCAGCCATGATTTCATTGAATGGCGGTGCTGGCTCGAATGGCCTACAACTGCATCTATTGTCTATTGTCGATTGTCTATTGTGTGGACAAGTTGAGCTGAACGGTCTGTTCCTCCACTGTATTGCTCCATCACCCTGCTCTGTTTCCCTGCATCCACATGTGTGAAGGATCAGCGCCCTGATGCCATACTTGACACGTTCGAATTTAATTTCAAGCGACGTTGAGTGCACAAAACATTTTTCCAATTCTTCCGTGAATCTCGGGGTGAAAACAAACCTTCCATAGGACCAGACCCTGTGGACTGATATCCATGGCTTCCAGAGGCGGCCTGGTTGCCAGCTTGAACGGGCGTGTGTTTGAAGAGCTGATCATTTTCAGAAGATCTTCCATCCAAAGAATCTTTCCTACTGTTGGTGCACCCCATTTCATTTGGCCCCGCACCTGCAAAGCATAATCCCAGTATAAATAAATAAATGGAAGGTTGCTTCCCGGACTGTTGGCATGTGACCAGTGGTGGGCATCAGAGCTCGGTGCTGGGCCCGTTACTGTTTGCCAAATAGATCAATGATTTGCAGGAGAACGCACATGGCAAGATTAGCCTGACGTCAGTGGCGGGTAAAACATTAGATTCTACTTGACCAAGTGGACCAGTTGGGCCCAAACCTTTCTTGTATTGGTGCAGCACCCTATCCTCCCACATCCCCCCCCCCTTCACCCCTCCTCCATCCACCCACCCTCCCCTCCCCATCCACCTCACCCCTCCACTTCCAATTCACCGCTTACTCATACCTCCCTCCCTTCCCTCCCCCAGACACCCTCCCCATCCCCCTCTATCCCCTCCGCCATCTTCTTCGCCCCTCCCCATCACCGCCATCCCCTCTCCCTCACCCCCTCTCCCTCCTCATCCCCTCTCCCACTGCCCTCTCCCCTTCCCCCGTCCACTCACCCCTCTCCCCCTGTCCCCCTGTCCCCCTCTCCACCTGACCCTCCCACCCTCCCCGTCCCCCCTCCTGCCTCCCTCCCTATTCGCTTCACCCCTCCCCATCCCCACTAACCCCCTCCCTCCGCCGTTCTCCCCACACTCCCGTCCCCATCCCCCCTCCCCGCTACCCCTCCCCCCTCTCCCTCCCCTCTCCCCATCCTCTCACCTTCCACATTCCCCCATCCCTCCCCATTCCTCTCCTCCTCCTCCGCCCTCTCATCTACTTCCTCCGACAGCTCGATCCATACACCCACCGTCCTCTGTGTGGAAAGGTTACCTCTCGGATTCCTATTAAATCTTTTCCGCTGCACCTTAAACCTCTGGTCCTCGATTCCCCTATTCTGGGCAAGAGATTCGGTGCACCTACCCGAGCTAATACTCTCATGATATTGTACACCTCTATAAGATCACCCCTCATCCTCCTGCGCTCCAATATTGGGAGAGGTTGAGCAGTCAAGGAATTCATTCCTTGGAGCGCTGTTGGATAAGGGGTGATATTTTGAGATGCATAAAATCATGAGGGGGATAGATCGTGTGGACACTGCCTTGCCCAGAGTAGGGGAATCTAGAACCAGAAGACACTGATTTAAGGTGAGAGGGGGGTTTTAACAGGAACATGAGGCATCATGTTTTCACGCAGAAGGTGGTGCGAACTGCCAGAGGAAGTAGTTGACGCAGGCAATATCGTAATGTTCAAGAAACATTTTGACAACTGCATGAATTGGAAAGGTTAGACAGACATTGAGCAAATGCCGACAGGTGGGACTGGTGTAGATAGGTCATGTTGGTCGATGACATAAAGCTGGGTGGCATTGTGAACTGTGAGTAGAATGTTATGAGGATGCTGGGCGACTTGGACAGGTTGTGTGAGTGGACAGATGCATGGCAGATGCAGTTTAATGTGGATACATGTGAGGTTATCCACTTACGTGGTAAGAACAGGAAGGCAGATTATTATCTGAATGGTGTCAAGTTAGGAAAAGGGGCGTACAAAGAGATCTGGGTGTCCTTGTTCATTAGTCACTGAAAATAAGCATTCAGGTGCAGCAGCCAGTGAAGAAAGCTAATGGCATGTTGGCCTTCATAACAAGAGGAGTTGAGTATAGAAGCAAAGAGGTCCTTCTGCAGTTGTTCAGGGCCCTAGTGAGACTGCACCTGGAGTACTGTGTGAAGTTTTGGTCTCCAAATTTGAGGAAGGATATTCTTGCTATTGGGGGCGTGCAGCGTGGGTTCAATAGGTTAATTCCCGGAATGGCGGGACTGTCGTATGTTGAAAGACTGGAGCGACTGGGCTTGTATACACTGGAATTTAGAAGGATGAGAGGTATCTTACTGAAACATATGATTAAGGGATTGGGGACGCTAGAGGCATGAAACTTATTCCCAGTATTGGGAGTCCAGAACCATGGGCCACAGTTTAAGAATAAGGGGAGGCCATTTAGGCCTACAAAGCCATTTAGAGCGGAGATAAGGAAACACTTTTTCACTCAGAGAGTTGTGAATCTGTGGAATTCTCTGCCTCAGATGGCAGTGGAGACCAATTTTCTGGATGCTTTCAAGGGAGAGTTAGATAGAGCTCCTTATCATAGCGGGATCAGGGGGTATGGGGAGAAGGCAGGAACGGGGTACTGATTGTAGAGGATCAGCCATGATCACATTGAATGGCGGTGCTGGCTCGAAGGGCCATCTGTCCTTCTCCTGCACCTATTGTCTATTGTGAGTAGTCTATTGTGTGGACAAGTTGGGCTGAAGGATCTGTTCCTACAATGTAATTCTCTATCATCCTGTTATGTTTCGCTGCATGCAAATGTGTGAAGATTCAGCGACCTGCTGTGACACTTGACACGTTCAAATTTAATTTCTAGCGACATTGAGCGGACAAAACTTTTCCCCAATTCTTCCGTGAATCTCAGGGTGAAAACAAACCTTCATTAGGACGAGACCCTGTGGACTGACATCTACGGCGCACAATCTGGTTGCCAGATTGAACGTTCGTGTGTTTTAAGGGCTGGTCGTTTTCAGAAGGTCTACCATCGAAGGAATCTTTCCTACTGTTGGTGCACCCCATTTCATTTGACCCTGCACCTGCAAAGCATAATCCCAGTATAAATAAATAAATGGAAGTTTGCTTCCTGGACTGTAGGCCTGTGACCAGTGGTGGGCCTCAGCGCTCGGTGCTGGGTCCATTACTGTTTGCCAAATACATCAATGATTTGCAGGAGAATGCAGGCAAGATTAGCCTGACATCCGTTGGTCCAAAACCTCTCCTGCATTAGTGGACCACCCCCTCCTCCCATACTCCCCCCACCCCCTCACCACTCCCCCATCCACCCCTCCCTCCCCTCACCATCCACCCCTCCCTCCCCTCCCCATCACCTTCACCCCTCCCCATTCCTTTCATCCCTCCCCATCCACTTCACCCCTTACTCATCCTCCCCTCCATTCCTTCCCCCTCAACCTCCTCCCCATCCTCGCCATCCCCTCTCCCTCCCAACTCTCCCTCCCCCTCCCCTCTCCCCTGACCTCTCCCCCTCCCACCCTCCCCCCTCCCCCTTCCTCCCTCCATCCCTGTTCTCTTCACCCCTCCCCATCCACGCTATCTTCCCTCCCTCTCCCTCCTACCCTCCCCACTCTCCCGTCTCCCTCCCCCCTCCCCGCTATGCATCCCCCTCCCCCTCCTGTCTCCCCATCCTCTCACCCTACCCCCTCCCCTCTCCCCCCCTTCCTCTCCCCTTCCTCTCACCTTACCCCTTCCCCTCTCCCCCTCCACTCTCCCCTCCCCTCTCCCCATCCTCTCACCTTACCCCCTCCCCCCTCCCCCTCCCCTCACCCCCTCCCCTACCCCTCCCCTCCCCTCGCCCATCCCCACTCCCCCTCCCCTCTCATCCTCCCCTCTCCCTCCTCCCTTCCCCTCTCCCCTCCCCCTTCCCCACTCCTCCGCCTGCTCCTCCCCCTCTCCCCCTCCCACCCCTGCTCCCCTCTCCCCCTCCCCTCTCTCCATCCTCTCACCCTACCCCCTCCCCTCTCCCTCTCCCCCTCCCCTCTCCCCCCTCCCCTCTCCCTCCTCCCTTCCCCCTCTCCCCTCCCCCTTCCCCACTCCTCCGCCTGCTCCTCCCCGCCTCCTCTCCCCAACTCACCCCCTACCTCCTCGCCTTCCCTTCCTCGACCCCCTCCCGCCCTCCTACCCCCCCTCTAGTAAATAGATGCAGGAGGAGGCCATTCGGTCCTTCGAGCCAGCACCGCCATTCACCGTGATCATGACTGATCGTCCCCAATCAATACCCTGTGCCTGCCTTGATTCCACTAGCCTCTAGAGCTCTATCTCTATCTAACTCTGTCTTAAATCCATCCAGTGATTTGGCATCCACTGCCCTCTGTGGCAGAGAATTCCACAAATTCACAACTCTCTGGGTGAAAAAGTTGTTTCTCACCTCACGTTTTAAATGGCCTCCCCTTTATTCTAAGACTGTGGCCCCTGTGGCATTTTTCCTGAAGCTAGCTTGTCCAGTTCTTATATAATTTTATATGTTTCCATAAGATCCCCTCTCATCCTTCTAAACTCCAGTGAATACAAGCCTAGTCTTTTCGATCTTTCCTTATATGACAGTCCCGCCATCCCAGGGATGAATCTCGTGAACCTACGCTGCACTGCCTCAATTACAAGGATGTCCTTCCTCAAATTAGGAGACCAAAACTGTACACAATACTCCAGATGTGGTCTTACCAGGGCCCTATACAACTGCAGAAGAACCTCTTTACTCCTGTACTGAAATCCTCTTGATATGAACGCCAACATTCCATTAGCGCAGGTACATAGTTTTCACAAAGTGGCGTCAAAGGTAGACAGGGTGTTGTAGAACAGATGGGTCTGGGAGAGCAGATATATATCACCCTGAAACTGGCGTCACTGGCAGAGAGGGACTATTGTAGAGCAGAGGGATCTTGGAATGCATGTACACAGTTCCCTGAAAGTGGCATTAGCGGTAGAAAGGGAGCGTTATAGAGCAGCGAGATCTAGGAGTGCAGGTACATAATTCCATGAAAGTGGCGTCACAGGTAGACAGGGAGTGTTATAGAGCTGATGGATTTAGGAGTGCAGGTGCTTAGTTCCCTTAAAGTGAAATCACTGGAAGACATGGAGTGTTGATGTGAACTGGAATCTCGTAGTGCAGGTGCATAGCGCCCTGAAAGTGGTGGCTCGCGTAGATACGGATTTTGGTAGAGCGCATGTATCTGTGAGTGCAGGTATATATTTCCCTGAAAGTTGCGTCACAGATAGACAGGGAGGTTTGCAGTGTAGATGAATCAGGGCTGAACATTCACAGTAAATGGTCGGGCTCCGGGGGGTGCTGTAGCATTGAAGGATCTTGGTGTGCAGGTGCATTGACGTTTGAAAATGGCGTCACAGGTAACTAGAGGAGTGTTGCGGAGCAGAGGGATCTAGGAGTGCAGGTACATAGTGCAGGTAAACGGTGAATGTTGTAGAGCAAAGGAAACAAAAATGCAGGAGCATAGTCCCTGAAAGTGGCAATCACACGCAGTTAGCGAGTGCTGTAGTGCGGAGAGATCGAGGAGTGCAGGTAAATATTTCCATGTCAGTGGCATCAATGGTAGATAGGGAGTGATGTGGAGCAGCTGATGTAGCAGTGCATGTACATAGTTCCCTGAAAGTGGCGTCACAGGTAGACAGGGATTGTTGTGGAGCGGAGGAATCTAGGACTGCACGTACATAGTTCCCTGAAAGTGGCATCACAGGTGCATTGGGGAGTTTAGTGGAGCAGTGACATCTAGGCATTCATGTACGTAGTTACCTGGAAGTTGCGCCATGGGTAGACAGAGAGCGTTGGAGGTCAGAATGATTCAGTAGTGCAGAGAAATCATTCCTGAAAATGGCGTCCCAGGTCGACAGGGATTAATCGCTGATCCGCATGCATTCGTTGGGCCGAAGTGCCTGTTTCCATACTATGATTCTAGACCAACCATAACTGGTGTCAGTACACCTAATCTCAAACCGTGAGGAAGCGTTTACGTTTGCCGGGTGGTGATTAATCTTTGTGACAGTTTTAATTGAACTGAGTTGAAACAAGGAATCTGTTGATTGAGTGACTTTCAGTTATTTCGAGGCCCTCTATCTGTCCTTGTTGGGATGTCCCTGGTAGATTTTTATCCCCTCCATTTACAATACACTTGTCACCTTGAGGGCTTGAGATTTGTTCTGTGCATGACGAATGTTCTACTAGTTCTGGATTAACAACCGCCGTGTGAACTTTTCCCTCTGTATCGCTGAAAGAATCACTGTGGATACTTGGAGCCTCCAACATTACTCTGGCGGCATCTCCTGCAATAGTTGTCACGGTCTTCACTCCGGAACCTTGAGGGAATATTGGAAATTAAACATGGATGTATTCCAGTGGAAACATCCTGGCACTGCTGATTGCTTGTTGGAAGAGGAACTTAACGTTTGCAATTCAAATCAGGGCAGGACCTTCACTGTAAATTATAGTGCTCAGGGAAGTGCCATAGAGCAGAGGGATCTAGGAATGCAGGTGCATAATATTCTTAACGTGGCGTCACAGTTAGGTCGGGAGTGTTGTAGAGTGGAGGGATTTAATGAGTGCATTTACATAATATTCAGAATGTGGTGTCACATGTAACATATAACATATAACATATAACAACTACAGCATGGAAACAGGCCTGTCCGGCCCTACCAGTCCACGCCGACCATTCTCCCTGACCTAGTCTCATCTACCTGCACTCAGACCATAACCCTCCAATCCCCTCCTATCCATATACCTATCCAATTTACTCTTAAATAATAAAATCGAGCCAGCCTCCACCACTTCCACCGGAAGCCCATTCCATACAGCCACAACCCTCTGAGTAAAGAAGTTCCCCCTCATGTTACCCCTAAACCTTTGTCCCTCAATTCTGAAGCTATGTCCCCTTGTTGGAATCTTCCCCACTCTCAAAGGGAAAAGCCTACCCACGTCAACTCTGTCCGTCCCTCTCAAAATTTTAAAAACCTCTATCAAGTCCCCCCTCAACCTTCTACGCTCCAAATAGGTAGATAGGTAGTGTTGCAAAGCAGAGGGGTCTACGGGTGCAGATACATAATTCATTGAAAGTGCATCACTGGTAGACAGGCAGTGTTGTCTAGCAGAGGGATATAGGAGTGCAGGTACATAGATCCCTGCATGTGGCGTCACTGGTAGACAGGGAGTGTTGTAGAGCAGATGGATCTAGGAGAGCAGGTACTTAGTTCCTTGAAAGTGGAATCATTGGTAGATGTGGAGTGCTGTAGAGCAGTGGGATCTATGAATGCTGGTACATTGTTCCCTGAAAGATGCGTCACAGGTAGACAGGGAGGTTTGCAGTGTAGAGAGTTCTAGGAGCACAGGTATTAATCAAACCAGTGCTGGAAATTCGCAGAAAATGGTCGGGCTCCGGGAAGTCCTGTAGCATTGAGGGATCATGGTGAGCAGGTACTTAGACGTTTGAAAATGCGTCACATGTATCTAGGGGTGTGTGGCAGAGCAGAGAGATCTAGGAGTGCATGTACATAGTTCGCTGAAAGTGAAGTCATGGGTAGACATTAAATGTTGTGAACCGGAGAGCTCCAGAAATGCATATACTTAGTCCCTGAAAGTGGCATTACAGACAGTTAGGGAGTGTTGTAGAGCGGAGAGATCGAGGAATGCAGGTAATTATTTCCATGACAGTGACAGAATGATGTCACAGTGCAGGTACACAGTTCCCTGCATATGGCATCACAGGTAGACAGGGAGTGTTGTGCAGCAGAGGGATCTTGGAGTGCAGATACATAGTTCCCTGAAAGTGGTGTCACGGGTCGACAGGTGGTGTTATAGGGCAGGTGGATCTAGGAGTGCAGGTGCCTATTTCTCTTAAAGTGGCATCACAGGTACTTAGCAAGTATTGTTTAGTTGAGGGAACGTGGAGTGAAAGTACATACAATGCCCTCCATAAAGTTTGGGACAAAGACCAATCATTAATGTATTTGCCTCTGTACTCTACAATTTGAGATTTGTAATTGAAAAAATCACATGTGGTTAAAGTCCACATTGTCAGTATAGGATCTATTTTGTGTTTATTAGCTATCTTAACATATAATTATATTCTTTGTATCCTGTAGTATTATTTTGGACACCAGGGGGTTGTAGTGAGATTATACTAGTCTTCCGTATATGGACTGAGAGGAGCCATAGGAGGAGCCATGGGAGAGGCCAGAATGCTGAGTATAATTTGCCCAGCACTGACATAAAGCTACAGTGTGACAACAGGAGCCTGCTGACATGGAGTTCAGCAGACCATCCAAGTAACAACGAGTAGTCTGCTGAACAAAAGGATTTGGCGGACCATACAAGGAACAGCCGGAGCTTGCTAAGATAATAGGGTTTTCGCAAGCCACTAACAGGATACGAAAGAGTGGCGGTGGGATACTAAGTTCAAACGAGTTAACACATTAAATATGGGATATATACTAATCTGTTTGTATTATTACTTCAATAAATGATTAATTAGACGGCAACGTCGTGAATATCTCTGTTGTTGTTATTTGCGTTAAGAACCATCGCTCCCCTCCTTCGTTAGCGGTAAGCTTAAGGACTTTATTGGGAAGTACTAAGTTGCCGCTACAGTCAGATATTTATTAAAGACCATTTTTATACATTTTGGTTTGACCATGGAGAAATTACAGCAGTGATTATACATTATCCCCCCATTTCAGGTCACCACGTTGTTTGGCACACATGGCTTCACAGGTGTCTGTAATTGCTCAGGTGTGTTTAATTGCCTCCTTAATGCAGGTATAAGACAGGTCTCAGCACCTAGACTTTCCTCCAGTCTTTCCATCACCTTTGTAAACTTTTATTGCTGTTTATCAAAATGAGGACAAAAGTTATGCCAATGAAAGTCAAAGATGCCATTATGAGACTGAGAAACAAGAATACAACTTTTAGAGACAACAGCCAAACATCAGCCAAAATCAACAGTTTGGAACATCGTTAAGAAGAAAAAGGGCACTGGTGAGTTTACTAATCGCAAAGGGACTGGCAGGGTAAGCAAGACTTCCACAGTTGATGGCAGAAGAATTCTCCCTATAATAAAGAATCATACCCAAATACCTGTCCGACAGATCAGAAACACTCTTCAGGGGTCAGGTATGGATATGTCAATGACCACTGTCCGCAGAAGACCATGAACAGAAATACAGAGGCGACACTGCAAGATTCAAACCACTGGTTTACCACAAAAATAGGATGCCCAGGTTACGGTTTGCCAAGAGGTACTTAAAAGAGCAAGCAATGTTCTGGAAAAAGGTCTTGTGGACAGATGAGACGAAGCTTAACTTATATCAGAGTGATGGCAAGAGCAAAGTATGGAGGAGAGAAGGAACTGCCCCAGATCCAAAGCATATCACCTGATTTGTGAAACGCGGTGGTGGTGGTGCTCTGGACAGGGCATGTATGGCTGCTGAAGGTACTGCCTCACTTATCTTCATTGTTGATGCAACTGCTGATGGTAGTAGCATAATGAATTCTGAAGTGGAAAGACAAATCCTATCTGCTCAAGTTCAAACAAAGCTCAAATCTCATTGGCCGGAGGTTCATTCTACAGCAAGATAATGATCCCAAACATAATGCTAAAGAAGCAACAGAGTTTTTCAAAGCTAAAAAATGGTAAATTCTTGAGTGGCCACGTTGATCAATCTTGCTAGTTGGAAGAGGAACTTGTTTTTAGGGAGTCAAACTATGGCAGGACCTCATTAAATAGCAGGGATCTGAGATGTTGAAGAGCAGATGTATCTAAGAGTGCAGATACATAGTTTCGTGATAGTGGAATCAAATGTAGTTTGGGAGCTTCGAGTGGTTCCGCTGCGTGAGGAGGTTGGAGAAGGTGCCGAGTCGGCTTACCAGACCGCTGCCTGGATTAGACGGTCTCAGCTACAGGGAGAGAGGAATGGCAGTTACAGGGAGAGAGGTATGAGAAGGTGCAATAGTTTTTTTACAAAGAGGGTGATGGGGGCTGGAACGCGATGCCGGAGGTGTTGGTGAAGGGAGACACGATAGTGGTATTTAACAGGCTTTTTAAAGGCTCTTGGCAGTGAAAGGAATGGAGCGATTTGGAATTCGTGCAGGTAGGTAATTGATGGTCTTGGCATCATATGGGCCGAAGGGCATGTTCCTGTGCTGTACTGTTCTATATTCAATAGTTTAGCATCCGTAATTACTAATCTTATTCTGCTCCATCATTCTGTCCAATACCAGGGTCATGTTGTTTCCTGACTCCAGAGATATTAATTTGTTGAATTTTTGGCTACAGTCACAGAGCCACACAGCACGGAAACAGGACCATGCCGACCAACATGCCCCATTCCTTTCATGATCTTGTACACCTCTATAAGATCACCCCTCATGCTACTGCGCTCCAAAGAATAAAGTCCTAGCCTGCTCAACCTCTCCCTGTTGCTCAGGCCCTCGAGTCCTGGCAACATCCACTTAAATCTTCTCTGTTCTCATTCCAGCTTAATAACATATTTCTTATAACATGGTGACCATAACAGAACAAAATGCCCCAAAAATTGCCTCATCAGTGTCTTATACAACTATAAC
The DNA here is from genome assembly GCF_053455715.1 of Rhinoraja longicauda. Classification (NCBI taxonomy): domain Eukaryota; kingdom Metazoa; phylum Chordata; class Chondrichthyes; order Rajiformes; family Arhynchobatidae; genus Rhinoraja; species Rhinoraja longicauda. The sequence goes on from NC_135991.1 coordinate 15,440,052, forward strand.
ATGATCTCCCAATTCCCAAATACTCTGACTGCTGGCTAATGTGTGAAAGCATTCTTAAAATAAGCGTTATTAGATTAGCACATGAACTAAGGACACTGTAAGAAAATAGTTCTGGAAGGATTTAGTGATATTTTGTCCTTGTAAACCTTCTCTGCACTCTTTCCAGCTTAATGACATCCTTCTTCATTTAAGATAGACAACTGCTGGAGTAACGCAGCAGATCAGGAGAACATTAATAGGTGACCGCCAATCCGTCCATAGTGCAGTCCACAGTGCACATATACATGATAAAGGAATAAGGTTTAATGCAATTAAAGATAGTCTGAAGGTCTCTAATGAGGTGGATGGTTGGGCAGGACTACTGGTACGAGGATGGTTCAGTTGCCTGATAATAGCTGGGAAGAAACTGTCCCTGAATCTGGAGATGTGTGTTTTCAACATTTGTACCTCTTGCCAGACGGGAGAATATGTTCCCCAATGAGGTAGATGGTAGATCAGGGCCGTTCTCTATGTAGTATGGTAACAAAATTGCTTTTCCCTGACTGTGAATTGAACCCAGGCTCTGCTGGTCAGAGTGCCAAATCCTAACCACTAGGCCCCCGCGGAAGCTGTATACCGAGGTACAGTGAAAAGCTGTTGTTTGCCTGCTGTCCTGTCAAAAGAAAGACCACATGCATTAATGCAATCCAGCTGTACACACATAAAGGGTATAGCATTTTATTGCAAAGATATAACTCGCCATGTTCTTCAGAGATGCTGCCTGACCTGCTGAGTTACTCTAGCACTTTGTGTCCTTTTTTGGAAGGAAGGGAAGTTAATCCTGATCTTGTGTCTAAGGTGGACAGAGTTCCCTTGTTTATCTGCATAGATAGTGAAATGGTCTGAAGAGACTGAGGTTGGAAAGGTTGAGGAGTTATTCCTTTGGGCGGTACCGGTGGTGCAGCGGTAGAGTTGATGCCTTACAGCGAATGCAGCGCCGGAGACACGGGTTCGATCCCGACTACGGGTGCTGTCTGTGCGGAGTTTGTACGTTCTCCCCGTGACCTGTGTGGGTTTTCTCCGAGATCTTCGGTTTCATCCAACATGCCAAAGACGTGCAGGTTTGTAGATTTTTATTGGCTTGGTAAATGTAAAAAATGTCCCTAGTGGGTGTAGGAAAATGTTAGTGTGCGGGGGATGCTGGTTGGTGTGGACGCGATGGGCTGAAGGGCCTGTTTCCGCGCTGTATCTCTAAACTAAACTAAATCCGTGCAAGGATTTCGACCCGAAACATTACCTATCCAACGTATCCAGAGATACAACTGTAGCATAACCTCCCAACGTTTCCACTCAAGACTCTGACTGACGAAGGTCAATAAGCCAAAAGCCTTTTCGCCCACCATATCTACCTGTGACGCCACCTTCACGGAACTATGTACCTGCACTGCCAGATCTGCACTACTAGATCCCTCTGCTCAACACCACTCCTATCTACCCTTGACGCCACTTTCGGGGAACTATGTACATGCTCTCCAAGATCCCTCTGCTGTACAACACACACCAGACCCTACCATTCATTGTGTAGGTCCAGCCCATGTTGGACTTTCCGAAATGCAGCACCTCAAGTTTCTCTGTTTTAAATTCCATCAACCATTCCTCAGTTCACCTTCCGAACCAATCAAGATCGTGCTGCAATTTTTCACAAACATTTTCAATATCTACAGCACCGCCCACTTTTATATCATCTGCAAACTTGCCTATCTTGTCACGTTCACTCTTATCCAAATCATTGATATATATGACAAACAGTAATGGATTCAGTACCAAACCATAAAGCACACCACTAGTCAAAGTTTCTCCAGTGTGAGAAGAAACCTGCCACCATCACCTTCTGCTTCCTTCCGTGAAGCTACCTTTGTATCCATTTAGCTATATCTCTTGGATCCCATGTGATCTAACCTTTCAGAGCAGCCAACCAAGTGCAAACTGGTCAAATGCTTTGGTGCAGTCAATATTTACAAGATAACATAGAAACATATAAACATTGAAAATAGGTGCAGGAGGAGGCCCTTTGACTCTCTTCAACCAGCACCGCCATTCATTGTGATCATGGCTGACCATCTACACTCAGTAACCCGTGCCTGCCTTCTCCCCATATTCCTTGATTCCACTAGCCCATGGAGCTCCATCTAACTATCTTTTAAATTCATCCAGTGAATTGGCCTCCACTGCCATCTGTGGCAGAGAATTTCACAAATTCACCACTCGCTGCGTGAAAAAGTTTCTTCTCACCTCAGTTTTAAATGGCCTCCCCTTTATTCTTATACTGTGGCCCTTGGTTCTGGACTCTCTCAACTTTGGGAACATTTCTCCTGCATCTAGCTTGTCCAATCATTTCATAATTTTATACGTCTCTAAAAGATCCCCTCTCATCCTTCTAAACTCCACCGAAAACAAGCCCAGTCTTTCCAATCTTTCCTCATATCACAACCACGCCATCCCGGGGTTTAACCTCGTGAACCTACCGTCTACTGCTGCAATAGCAAGGACGTCCTTTCTCAAATTAGGAGACCAAAACTGCACACAATACTCCAGATGTGGTCTCACCAGGGCCCTATACAATTGCAGAAGGACCTCTTTATTCCTGTACTCAAATCATCTTGTTATGAGGGCCACCATGCTTTGCAACATGTGGCTGGTGCGTAAGGGCACCTAGGTCTTGTTCCACTTCCCCTTTACTTAATCTGACACCATTGAGATTGTAATCTGCCTCCTTGTTTTTGCCACCAAAGTGGATAACCTCACATTTATCTCTATTATACTTCATCTGTTATGCATCTGCCCACTCACTCAACCTGTCCAAGTCACCCTGCAAACTTCGCAGTTCACACTGCCACCCAGTTTTTTTGCCATCTGCAAACTTGCTAGTATTACTTCTAATTTCATCATCAAAATCATTAATATATGATGTAAATAGTTGCTGCCCCAACACCGAGCCTTGCGGCACTCCACTCGCCACTGCCTGCCATTCTGCAAAGGACCCGTTTATTCCTGCTCTTTGCTCACTGTCTGCCAACCAAATCTCTATCCATGTCAATACCCTACTGCCAATATCCTGTGCTCTAATTTTGCCCACCATTCTCCTGTGTGGGACTTTAACAAGGGCTTTTTGTCAAGATACACTATATCCACTGGCTCTCCCTCGTCCATTTTACTTGTCACATCCTCAACAAATTCCAGAAGATTAGTCAAACAGGATTTCCCCTTCATAAATCCATGCTAACTTGGACCAATCCTCTTACTGCTATCCAAATGTGCTGTCATTATCTCTTTAATAATTGACTCCAGCATCATCCCAACCACCGATGTCAGGCTACCTGGACTATAATTCCCCGTTTTCTCTCGCTCCTTCCTTGAAAAGTGGGATAACATTAGCTAACCTCCAATCCACAGGAACTGATCCTGACTCTATAGAACATTGGAAAATGATCACCAATGAGCCGACGATTTATAGAGCCACCTCCATGAGTACCCTGGAATGCAGACCATCAGGCCCTGGGAATTTATAAGTCTTCAGTCCCATCAGTCTACCCAATACTCTTTCTCGCCTGATGTAATTTTATTTCAATTCTTCTCTCTCCCTAGATTCTCCATCCCCAAGTACTTCTGGGAGATTGTTTGGTCTTCCTTATTGAAGACAGAACCGAAGTACCTGTTCAACTCTTCTGCCATTTCCTTGTTACCCATAATAATTTCACCTGTTGCTTATCTTCAAGGGACCCACATTTGTCTTTACTAATCTTTTTCTCTGAACATACCTAAAGAAGTTTCTTTATGTTCTTGACCAGCCTACCCTCGCAGTTCATCTTTTCACCCCGTTTTGCCCTTTTTGTTACCTTCTTTTGTCCTTTGAGAGTTTCCCAATTCTCTGGATTCCCGCTACTCCTTGCTATGTTATACACCTTTTCCTTTGGTTTTATTCCATTCCTAACTTCCCTTGTCATGCACGGTTGCCTCTTGCTCTCCTTAGATTCTTTCTTCCCCCTTGGAATGATCCACAACTCTGTCCTCATCAACCTTTTTGGTCACATCTTGAAAAACTTTTGTCAAGTAGGTCATGAGGTTGAGACGTTGCTTGGGAAGCTGAAAGTGCTGAAGGTGGATGTGACATCTGGTCTGGATGGACTGCACTCTAGGTTTCTAAAAGAGGTGACTTTAGAGATTGTGGAAGAATTAATAGTGATATTTCAAGAATCACAAAGGTCGCAAGAATCACAGGAGGCGGGCCAGATGATTGGAAAATTGCCGATATTACCCCGCTGTGCAGGAAGGAGTGGCGGCTCCCAAGGGTCGGGCCATACCACTACCAACCCCTCGGCATGGGAATGGACCAGTCCAGGGGGGCAGACCTTTGCTACGTATATAAGGACGAGGTTTTCGGCGCGAAGTCATTCCAGCAGACTTGATCGGTCTGATAACTGTAAAATACAACCGAACGTCCCGAAATACCCGGCTCCTCGCCTTTATTTCGGGCCTCTTTCAACGCGCCACAAAGGTAGCAAAGCAGAGTATTGGTAAGTACAGGCCGGTTAGTAGGACTTCAGTGGTTGGTAACATTTTAGAGTCCATTATAAAGGCTGAGGTTATGTGGTACTCAAAGGTTTGTGATGAAATAGACAGAAATCAGCATAGATTTTTGAAGGGGAGATCTTGCCTGACGTATCTGCTGGAATTCTTTGAAGAAGTATATCGCAGGACAAAGGAGAGCCAGTGGATGGTGTTTACCTAGATTTTCAAAAAGCCTTTGATAAGGTGCCACACGTGAGGCTACACTGGAAGATGGGAGCCCATGGTATCAAAGGGCTGATACTAGCATTGATAGCAGGTTGGCAGAAGGCAAAGAGTTCAAGATCAAGATTCAAGATATTCAAGATTCAAGATATCTTTATTTGTCATCCAAAAAACAAGTTTTTTGGACGAAATTTCGTCACCCACAGTCCAACAATAAGAGCAATAAAATAAGCAAATTACACAACCCCAACCAACACAAAACCCCCCAAAAAGAAACATCCATCACAGTGAGTCTCCTCCAGTCCCTTCCTCACTGTGATGGAAGGCCAGAATGTCTTTTTCTCTTCCCCTGCCGTCTTCTCCTGCGGTCAGGCTGTTGTCGTTGCCATGTTCCAGGCTGCGCCGGACGGTGAAATGTCCGCAACGGGCCGACCCAAGCCCCGCTGTAAGTCGGGGCGGTCGGGGCTCCCGACATTGAAGCCCCCGCCGAGCAGAGAAAATTCCGTGGCCTATTTCAGGCCGCGCCGGACGGTGAAATATCCGCGGCGGGCCGACCCAAGCCCCGCGATCCGGGGCGGGCGAACACGCTGCCGCTGCCGGAGCTCCCGATGTCGGCATCCACGCGGCCCGAGCCTAAGGCGAGTCGCAGCCGCTCCCGCAGCCTCCGAGAACGGCCGGCTCCGCTGATGGTGAGTCTGGTCCGCGGGCTCTGCGAACCGGAGCCCTGGAGGCCGCCAGCTCCAGGAGTTGGACCGATGGTAGGCCGCAGCAGGAACGGAGACAACACCCAGAAAACAAAGGTCGGGTCTCCGTTCGGAAGGGACACATATTTACAATGTTACAGTTCCCCCCTCCCCCCCACACCCACACAGTACACAAACACAAAAACACCACATCACAACTACAATTAAGACAACAAAAACAACAAAAACACAAAGACAAATGGACTGCAGGTAAGCCGCAGCTGCTAGGGCAGCGCCGCCATCTTGGTCAAGTTGCAATAAAGGTGGCTTCTGGTTGGGTGCCATTCACTAGCGGAGCTACTAAGCGGTCGGTGCTGGGGGCGCTACTCTTCACGTTGTATATTAATTATTTGGATGTTGGATTGAAGGCTTTGTGTCCAAGTTTGCGGATGATACGAAAATAGGTGGAGGGGCAGGTAGTGTAGAGAAAGCAGAGACTCTGCGGAAGGACGTAGACAGGTTGGGAGAGTGCGCAGAGGAGGGGCACATGGAATATAGTGTAGCAAAATGTGGAGTTGTGGCGGCACCCGGGGGCTAGGCCACTCCCTTGGTCATTCCACTCGGCACTCAGTGGACGGGAGGGATTAGGTCACTTCCTGGGTCAGTCCCCTTGGGTCAGGTGGTCTGGGACTATAAAGGGTTTGGGTGTGTCGACTCACGTCTCTCTTGAGTGCGGTGTTTGATACCACAGGTAATACAGTTATTAAAGTTATTAATTACTCACCTGGCGTCTGGCCTGATTACCGCGGTGACCGCACCCACTACACTGGTGACCCCGACTTTCCCTCGCAAGTCGCGATGGACCAGAACCTGCAACTACCCGACTCTTCCAGCCAACCACAACCACAACCACAACCGCTTTTGGACCTTCCCGCGGACCCTGCCGCCCGCCCCGCTATCCACGCAGTGTCGGTGTGGCTGCCTCCATTGTGGACCGAGGACCCCGACTTCTGGTTTGACCAGGCCGAGGCACAGTTCGCCCTGCGGGGAATAACTGCCGACGCCACTAAATACTTTCACGTGGTCAGCGCCCTCGACCCGGCCACCGCGCGCCTGGTCCGACCCTTCCTCCGCGACCCCCCGGCAACCGATAAATACGTGGCCCTTAAAGCCTTCCTCTGTCAGCAGTTCGGCCTCTGCGAGGCTGAGCGGGCAACCCGGATCCTCCGAATGCCGCCCCTGGGTGACCGCCGCCCGTCGGTACTACTGGCCGACATGCAGGCACTGCTAGGCGACTACGAGCCCGGGTTCCTTTTTAAGCATGTTTACCTGATGCTGCTGCCGTCCGACCTCCGCCAGCAGCTCCTCGACGCCCCGTTCCCCAACATGCAGGCGTTGGGCAGGCGCGCCGATGAGCTCATGATGGCCCGTCACCTGGCCCTCGACGCGTTGGAAGTCCATCCAACGGCCGACGACTACCCGCAGGTAGGAGCCTCGATCGCCCGCATTTCTACCGCTCCCCGACAGCCTTCCCGACGGTATCCGGCTTCAGCAGCTCACCCAGCCGGCGGCGCGTCTTTTTCGCACGGCCCGCCTGCAGTTCCCCCACCCGCCACCGGAGGTCGCTGGTGGTCGGACCCAGGGGTCGCGCGCAGCCTGCCGGCAGTTCCTCCATACGCCACCGGAGGTCGCTGGTGGTCAGATCGGCCCGCACAGCCGCCCGTTTTCACGGAACCCAGCAGAGGGGGCTGGTGCTATTTCCATCGGCGGTGGGGCACTTCGGCCCATCAATGCCGGCAGCCCTGTTCGTTCCCGGGAAACGCAGAGGCCGGCCGTCACTGATTGCTTCGGCGGCCGGCCAGATTCATCGTGTGTTTGCGTGGGACCGCCGCTCCGGGGCCCGTTTCCTCGTAGACACCGGGGCGGAGGTGAGTGTTGTTCCCCCTTCGCAGGCTGACCTCCGTAGTGGTAACCGCGGTCCCCTCCTCGCCGCAGCCAACGGGACCACAATCCGGTCATATGGTGTGCGCACGATCTCCCTCAACTTCGGGGCGAGCAGCTTCTCGTGGCCATTTGTGATCGCGGATGTGTCCCAGCCACTGTTGGGTGCAGATTTCCTACGGGCACATTCCCTGCTCGTGGACGTTAAGCGGCAGCGTTTAGTGCACTCCGTCACTCTGCAGCCCATTTTCCTCCGCTTGGGCGACCCGGTCGTGCATCCTGATGGGCCCCTGTCGTCCGTGGACGCTGTGTTCTCACGAATTCTGGCCGAATTCCCCGATATTCTGGACCCCCAGTTCCACTCCGCCGCCCCGAAGCATGGGGTGGTGCATCATATAACGACTACTGGCCCGCCCTTGTACGCCCGGGCACGGCGTCTTCCACCGGACAAGCTCCGTCTCGCTCGGGAGGAGTTCCGCCTTATGGAGTCACTGGGGATCGTGCGCCGTTCAGACAGCCCGTGGGCGTCCCCACTACATATGGTCCCCAAGGCAGACGGTGGTTGGCGTCCTTGCGGAGATTACCGCCGGCTTAACGATGCCACAATCGCCGACAGGTATCCGGTCCCTCACATCCAGGATTTTAATGCCCACCTGGCTGGGGCCACGGTATTTTCCAAGGTCGACCTGGTGCGTGGCTATAACCAAATTCCAGTCCACCCCGACGACGTCCCCAAGACGGCAATCGTGACGCCATTTGGCCTATTTGAATTCCTCCGCATGCCTTTCGGACTCAAGAACGCTGCGCAAGCCTTTCAACGACTTATGGACTGCGTGTGCCGTGGCTTGGAATTCGTATTCGTGTACCTTGATGACATATTGGTGGCGAGCCGCTCGAGACAGGAGCATGCTGCCCATCTCCGCCAGCTATGCCAGCGCCTTAGCGATCATGGGCTGGCCATCAACATCACCAAATGCCGTTTCGGGGTGGCATCCATCGAGTTCCTGGGCCACCACGTGACCACGCACGGTGCGCTCCCGCTCCCCAACAAGGTGGACGCGGTGCGCCAGTTTCCACGCCCGACCACCGTGAAGGGCCTCCAGGAGTTCGTGGGAATGGTGGCCTTTTACCACCGATTTGTGCCATCTGCAGCCCGGATCATGCGCCCGCTTTTCCATCTCATGGCGGGCAAGCGCAGGGAGGTCGAATGGACCGACGATGCGGTGGCGGCGTTCCAACACGCCAAGGAAGCCCTGGCTGCGGCCACGATGCTCGTGCATCCACGGGTTGATGCACCAACCAGCCTGACGGTCGACGCTTCAGAAGTAGCGGTTGGGGCGGTGCTCGAACAGCACACGGATGGGTGTTGGAAGCCTCTGGCCTTCTTCAGTAGGCACCTCAGCGGCGCACAGCGGAACTACAGTGCCTTTGACCGCGAGCTCCTTGCCCTTTACCTTGCGGTCCGCCACTTCCGCTATTTTCTCGAGGGGCGGACTTTCACCGCGTACACGGACCACAAGCCCCTTACTTTCGCTTTCGCCAAGGTGTCCGACCCGTGGTCAGCTCGCCAGCAGCGGCAGCTGGCTTACATCTCGGAATTTACTACCTCCATCCGTTTCATCGGGGGTAAAGACAACCGGGTGGCCGACGCCTTGTCTCGACCCGCGGTCCACGCCGTCCTGCAAGTGGCTGATGGAATCGACTACTCAGCCCTGGCGGCGGCCCAGCTGTCCGATAACGAGATGTCCGCCTACCGTACCGCCGTTTCGGGCCTCAGGTTGGAGGACGTTCCCTGTGGCACTGGGGGCGCGACACTGCTTTGCGATGTGTCCACCGGGCAGCCACGCCCAATCGTGCCTGTTGCCTGGCGACGCCGGGTGTTCGAGGTGCTCCACGGGCTGTCCCACCCTTCCATTCGGGCGACGACGACCCTCGTGGCTTCCCGTTTCGTTTGGCACGGGTTACGCAAGCAGGTTGGGCATTGGGTGCGCACCTGCATCCCGTGCCAAACCTCAAAGGTACAGCGGCATGTGCGTGCGCCGCTCCAGGAGTTCCCCGTCCCTCGCCACCGTTTTGACCACATCCATGTGGACATCGTGGGGCCGCTGCCGCCTTCTCGGGGTTTCACCTACCTCCTGACAATGGTGGACCGTTTCACGCGGTGGCCGGAGGCAGTTCCACTGCCGGACACGTGTGCCTCTACTTGTGCCCGTGCATTGGCGGCAAATTGGATTGCCAGATTTGGGGTTCCGCTCCATATTACGTCCGACAGGGGGCCACAATTCACCTCCGAGCTGTGGTCATCCATGGCCCAACTGCTGGGGGTTAACCTGCACCGCACCACAGCGTACCATCCGCAGGCGAACGGCCTGGTGGAGCGTTTCCACCGCCAGCTCAAGGCCGCTCTGAAGGCCCGGCTCGTTGGCCCGGACTGGGTTGACGCGTTGCCGTGGGTTTTACTGGGTGTCCGCACCGCCCCCAAGGAGGACTTGGCCACCTCCTCGGCGGAATTGGTTTACGGGGCTCCGTTGACGGTGCCCGGAGAGTTCGTTCCCCCCGCCCAGGGTCAGGCAGAACAGCCCTCAGCCGCCCTGCAACGCCTTCGGGAGACAGTGGGCTCGCTGGCGCCAGTGCCGACGTCTCGCCACGGTTCGGTGCGGTCACATGTCCCTTCCGCCCTGCAGGACTGTCCTTTTGTGTTCCTGCGTCGGGATGCCCACCGGCCACCCCTTCAGCGGCCTTATGAGGGACCGTTCAAAGTGCTTGAGCGGGGCTCTGCCACCTTCGTGTTGGACATGGGGGGTCGTCCTGAGACGGTCTCTCTTTCACGGCTGAAGCCGGCGCATGTGGACATTAGCCAGCCGGTGCTACTGGCGCAGCCTCGCCCTCGGGGTCGTCCCGCGTCCCGGCCCTTACCCCCGAAGTTCCCGCGGGTGCCTTCCCCTGGCGGGGTGGTTCTGCTTCCTGCGCCCGCCGTGGCGCGCACACGGGCTGGCCGTTTCATCCGTCCCCCTGTCCGTTTCGTGCCTTCGGTTCTTGGGGGGGGGTCCTGTGGCGGCACCCGGGGGCTAGGCCACTCCCTTGGTCATTCCACTCGGCACTCAGTGGACGGGAGGGATTAGGTCACTTCCTGGGTCAGTCCCCTTGGGTCAGGTGGTCTGGGACTATAAAGGGTTTGGGTGTGTCGACTCACGTCTCTCTTGAGTGCGGTGTTTGATACCACAGGTAATACAGTTATTAAAGTTATTAATTACTCACCTGGCGTCTGGCCTGATTACCGCGGTGACCGCACCCACTACAGAGTCATGCATTTTGTTAGTAGGAATAAAGGCGTAAACTATACAAAACAGGGATGCAATGCTAAGGTTATATAAGGTGCTGGTCAGGCTGTATTGCGTATTGGAGTATTGTGAGCAATTTTGGGCACCATATCTGAGGAAGGAAGTGTTGGCTCTGGAGAGGGCCTAGAGGAGGTTTACAAGCATGATCCCAGGACTGAGTGGGTTAGCATATGAGGAGCGTTTGTCGGCACTGGGTTTGTACTCGCTGGAGTTTAGAAGGATGAGGGGGGACCTCATTGAAAGGTACAGAATAATGAAAGGCCTGGATTGAATGGATGTGGAGAGGATGAATCCACCAGTGGGGGAGCTTATGACTAGAGGTCACAGCCTCAGAATTAAACGACGTTCCGTTAGGAAAGAGACGAGAGGAATTTCTTTAGTCAGAGGGTGGTAAATCTGTGGAGTTCTTTGCCACTAAAGACTGCGTAGCCCAAGTCAATGGATATTTTAGGGCATGGATTCTTGATTAGTATGGGTGTCAGGGGTAATGGGATGAAGGCAGGAGAATGGGGCTAGGAGTGAGAGATAGATCAGCAAAGATTGAATGGTGGGGTAGATTTTATGGGCCGAAAGGCCTAATTCTGCTCCTATCACCTATGACCTTATGACCTGTTGAGGTCATATAATGGTGCGTGTTTCGTTATCGCTCAATAATGATAAAGGTTTATGTCTTATCGTTATAATAAAAATCGTAGCAACAGAAAACACAAAGTCCAATTTGTTTGTTGCGGTTTTTTCTAGTATGCTGTAGCGGCCCCTGGTGGTGGGCCACACACAGTACATAACCTTCGGCTCGTGAGAGGTCACGATGAGTCCAAGAGCAGGTGATAAGGGAGTTGGGAAGGAGGGTGCGACACACGGAATAAAGTGGTGTTGGATAACTCAGTTTGCTGCCTCATTCTTGGACGGACAGCTCCGTGTCCGCCACATCTGGTGACCTCGACGTCCAAAATAGACATTTTGGAAGTTCAGCATGTACGAATACGCAGACAGCGACAAGCCCGCCACCGCCGCCGAGCAGGCCCGACTAGACGCTGTCTCACTGAGACTACCTACCTTCTGGAGCGCCCAGCCTCGGGTATGGTTTCAACACGCCGAAGCGCAGTTTTACATCCGCAAAATCAAAGCTGAAGAGGCCCGTTACTATTACGTAGTCGATTCACTTGACCAAGACACGGCCGGGCGAATACTTCCCTAGTTGCAGAATCCACCGATCGCCGAGAAATACAAGGGCCTCAAGGCAGTGCTACTCCGCACCTTCGGGCTCAGTCGGATGGAACGAGCGGCCCGTATTTTCAACATGGGCGAGCTGGGTGACCGGAAGCCATCGGCCCTAATGAGTGAGATGCTCTCGCTCATGGAAGGCCACCAGCCCTACATGTTATTTGAATATGCCTTTTTGCAGCAGCTTCCAGAATACATGCGCCCGCTCGTGGCAGGGGTTGGTTTCGAAGACCCTCCGGCTTTTGGGGAGCGTGCCGACGAGCTGTGGGTATCCGCGCGGCAGAGAATGGGGCCTTGTGTCCACAATGCCCGGGAAAACACGGCGGTCTCGACCCACACCGACCAGGGACTCCACGGAGCCGTCCGAGCCTGCCAGAGAAACCCGTGACGGGGCATGATGTTTCTACCATCAGCGCTGGGGCTCGTGCCCTGTACGTTTCCGGGAAATGCTGGGGCCTGCCGCCTGTAATCACCGCGGTGGTCGGCAAGTTACATCGCCTATACGCCTGGGATTGGCGGTCAGGCCACAGATTTCTGGTGGATACAGGGGACGAAATCAGCGTAGTGCCTCCGTCCGGGATGGACACGTGTGCTGGCAATCGGGGTCCTTTATTGACCGCCGCTAATGGGAGCCCCATACGGACATATGGCGTCCGTACCATTCCCCTGATATTTGGTGCTTGCCACTTTTCCTGGCCATTTACCGTGGCAGATGTACACCAGCCACTGTTGGGCGCAGATTTCCTCCGGGCGCAATCTCTGTTGGTGGACGTGCGAGGTCAACGCCTGATCCATGCATGTACACTTGAATCGATTCCCTTACGTCCTCCTGCGTCCGCTGTGCCAGTCCGTGACCCGGTAGCAGCGGTGGATAACATCTACGCCCAAATTTTGGCCGATTTCCCAGAAATTCTGACCCCTAAATTCAGCGCAACCGACCCCAAGTACGGGGTTCAACACCATATCCTCACTTCGGGACCACCGCTTCATGCCCGCGCCCGCAGACTGGCCCGCGACAAACTGCAGATGGCGAAAGCAGAGTTTCAGAAGATGGAAGCCTTGGGAATTGTTCGACGCTCGGACAGCCCATGGGCTTCTCCACTGCACATAGTGCCAATAGACAATAGACAATAGGTGCAGGAGTAGGCCATTCAGCCCTTCGAGCCAGCACCGCCATTCAATGCGATCATGGCTGATCACTCTCAATCAGTACCCCGTTCCTGCCTTCTCCCCATACCCCCTCACTCCGCTATCCTTAAGAGCTCTATCCAGCTCTCTCTTGAAAGCATCCAACGAACTGGCCTCCACTGCCTTCTGAGGTAGAGAATTCCACACCTTCACCACTCTCTGACTGAAAAAGTTCTTCCTCATCTCCGTTCTAAATGGCCTACCCCTTATTCTTAAACTGTGGCCCCTTGTTCTGGACTCCCCCAACATTGGGAACATGTTTCCTGCCTCTAATGTGTCCAATCCCCTAATTATCTTATATGTTTCAATAAGATCCCCCCTCATCCTTCTAAATTCCAGTGTATACAAGCCCAATCGCTCCAGCCTTTCAACATACGACAGTCCCGCCATTCCGGGAATTAACCTAGTGAACCTACGCTGCACGCCCTCCTTAGCAAGAATATCCTTCCTCAAATTTGGAGACCAAAACTGCACACAGTACTCCAGGTGCGGTCTCACCAGGGCCCGGTACAACTGTAGAAGGACCTCTTTGCTCCTATACTCAACAAAGATGCCCAAGGTGTCCGTCGTTTGGAGGCCTTGCGGTGACTCCCGCCGCCTAAATGACGCCACAATTGCAGATCGGTATCCCATCCCACACATTCAAGATTTCTCTGCCTATCTGGCCGGGGCCAAGTTCTTTTCTAAAATCAACTTAGTCAGGGGTTACCACCATATCCCCGTGCGACCGGAGGATGTGCCGAAAACCACCATCATCGGGTTATTTGAATTCCTGCGTATGCCTTTCGGCCTAAAAAAAAAGCGCAGGCATTCCAACGTCTGATGGACACCGTTGGGCGGGAGCTCGATTTCGCTTTCATCTATATGGATGACTTCCTGGTGACAAGTTGTTCACGGCAGGAGCATTGCGCCCACCTCCGGCTGTTGTGTCATCGCCTCAATGAATTTGGGCTGGTGATCAACCCGGCTAAATGCCAGTTCGGCCTCCGAGCAATCAATTTCCTGGGCAACCGGGTGACGCGGCATGGCGCGGTACCCTTACCAGACAAGGTGGTGGCCATTCGCCGGTTTCCACGACCATCCACAGTGCGGGGCCTGCAGGAGTTTCTGGGTATGGTTCAATTCTACCACCGATTTGTGCCGGCGGCGGCGAGAATACTGCGGCCCTTATTCCTTCTGTTGTCAGGCAAGCGGCGGGACGTCACCGTGGCGGCATTTGAGGGGGCGAATGAAGCATTGGCTCGGGAGACGATGTTAGTGCATCCGCGTGTCAACGCCCCTACAGCACTAACCGTGGACGCCTCGGACTCTGCGGTCGGTGGTGTATTAGAACAATTTTTTGACGGACACTGGCAACCTCTTGCCTTTTTCAGCCGCCAGCTTACTTCGGCGGAATGTAAATATAGCACATTCGACCGGGAGCTGCTTGCTTTACATCTGGCTGTTAGACATTTTCGGTATTTCCTGGAGGACCGAAACTTCATCGCTTTTACCGACCATAAGCCCCTTACCTTTGCTTTTGCCAAGGTTACGGATCCTTGGTCTGCTCGGCAGCAGCGCCGACTCATGACGATCTCGGAGTTTACCACGGACATCCGCCACACCGCAGGGAAAAGTAATCGGGTCGAGGACGCCTTGTCTCGCCCGGCGGTGATAGCCGCTCTCGACATGGTTTCAGGAATTGATTATGCTGTTTTAGCGGCAGCACAGCTGGCAGACGAGGAGATGAAGGCATACCGAACTGCCATCACGGTCTGCTGCTCGAAGACATTCCTTTGGGCCCCGCCGGTATCACCGTCCTATGTGGCATCTCCACAGGACATCCGCGGCCTGTTGTTCCGGCAGCCTGGCGTCGTCGGGTTTTCGACGCCATTCATACTTTGGCCCATCCATCTATTCGCAGGACGGTGGAATTGGTTGCTTCAAAATTCGTGTGGCATGGTTTGCGAAAGCTGGTCAGGCATTGGACCCGGACGTGCAATGCATGTCAAACGTCGAAGGTTCACCGGCACATCCGGGCGCCGGTTCAAGGCATCGCAGTGCCTCGCCGGCGTTTTGACCATATCCACGTAGATATCGTGGGCCGCTGCCTCCGTCCCGTGGCATCTCGCATCTGCTTACGGTAGTGGACCGAGGCCATCCCGCTCATTGACACCTCGGCCTTGTCCTGCGCACGTGCCTTAGTAGCTAATTGGATTGCTCGTTTCGTGATACCGTGATATCACGTCCGACGGGGTGCCCAGTTCACGTCGGAACTGTGGTCTGCAATGGCTCGCCTATTGGGAGCTCAGCTTCACCGCTCAACGGCTTACCACCCCCAGTCCAATGGGTTGTTGGAACGTTTCCACCGCCGTCTTAAGGATGCTTTCAAAACACGCCTCATCGGTCCCGACTGGATAGACGAGTTGCCGTGGGTCCTGTTGGGAATTCGCACTGCCCCTAAAGAAGACCTGCGGTCTTCATCGGCGGAATTGGTTTACGATTTTCCGCTCACCGTGCCCGGCGAATTTATTACGAACACCGGTGACCCCCAGGAGTCATCATCCGCCATGTTGGTCCGTCTGCGGGAAAGGATTAGCGCCCTGGCTCCTGTCCCAACATCCCGGCATGTGATCACCCCATCGTATGTGCCTCTGGCTCTTGCCAACAGCTCGTACCTTTTTCTTCGGCGCGACGCACACAGGTCGCCCTTGCAGCGCCCATATGAAGGTCCTTTTCGGGTGCTAAAGCATGGCCCCACGACTTTTGTATTGGACATGGGGGGTCGGCAAGAGACGGTATCGGTGGCCCGTTTAAAACCGGCCCTTTTGGACCTGAGCGAGCCAGTACGAGAGGCCCAGCCCCGTTGTCGGGGGTGTCCTCCATCTCGGGCCCAACCTAATTTGCCCTTACAGGGCAGGACTCTTTAGCACGGGAAGGTGCGTACAAGGTCCGGCCGCCTCGTCCGGCTGCCCGACCGTTCCTGCGCCTCTGGTTCTGGGGGGGCATGTAGCGGCCCCTGGTGGTGGGCCACACACAGTACATAACCTTCGGCTCGTGAGAGACTCGTGAGGAGTCCAAGAGCAGGAGATAAGGGAGTTGGGAAGGAGGGTGAGACACACGGAATAAAGTGGTGTTGGATAACTCAGTGTGCTGCCTCATTCTTGAACGGACAGCTCCGTGTCCGCCACAATGCTGAAGATAAAGGTCATTCTTAAATTACTGTAGACTTTAAAACTAGGTTATCTCCCATGATAGATCAGTTATGTTTAGTTTATTGTCACGTAAACCGAGGTGAAATGAAAAGCTTTTTGTTGCGTGCAATCCAGTCAGCAGAAAGACCAAGCATAATTACAATCAAGCTGTCCACAGTGTACAGATACAGGATAAAGGGAATAACGTTTTATGCAATATAAAGTCCAGCAATGTCCGATTAAACATAGTTCAAGTGTTTCCAATGAGGTAGATGGGAGGTTACAGGATGTTTCAATTGTCTTATAACAGCTGGGAAGAAACTTTCCCTGAATCTGGAGGTTTGGGCTTTCCCACTTCTATACTTCTTGCCCGATGTGAGAGGGGAGAAGAGCAAGTGGGTGTGACAGGTCCATGATTATGCTGGTAGTCTTGCTGAGCCAGCGTGTATTGTAAATGGAAGGGGGTTTGGTTTGCTTGATTGTCTGGGTTCCGCCCACAATTCTCTGCAATTTCTTGCAGTCTTCGATGGAGCTGTTGCCAAACCATGCTGTGGTGCATTTTGATAAAATGTAGACATATTTGCAGACGTTGATGAGGGTTGTTCGGGACATGCTGAATTTCCTAATCCTTCTGAGGAGGTAGAGGCGTTGGTACGCTTGCAACATTATCTACTTTGTTGTCGTCAATGTCAAGTTGGTGTAAAGTTTCATGTTTCTAGGGATACGCGGCACGGTAGCGCAGCGGTAGAGTTGCTGCTTTACAGCGAATGCAGCGCCGGAGACTCAGGTTCGATCCTGACTACGGGTGCTGCACTGTAAGGAGTTTGTCCGTTCTCCCCGTGACCTGCGTGGATTTACTCCGAGATCTTCGGTTTCCTCCCACACTCCAAAGACGTACAGGTATGTAGGTTAATTGGCTGGGTAAATGTAAAAATTGTCCCTAGTGGGTGTAGGATAGTGTTAATGTACGGGGATCACTGGGCGGCACGGACTTGGAGGGCCGAAAAGGTCTGTTTCCGGCTGTATATATATGATATGATATGATAATATCATCAGCAACTTGTCCTGAACCAGCTATATCGAAACAATTGCAAAGAAAGCATTGTTTTTTTAATTAAGATCCCGACAAATGTTATCACCTCTCAGCAAGGGCTAAGAGTGTTTAATTGACAACTGTACCATCCACAGAACAACAAAATTCGTACATGAAGCAGCATAACATTCCTGTAAAAACGATTCACATTGATAATAGACCATAAAGTTTACAGGTGACAATAAAATGGATAGTGTCGTAAATAACAAGGATGGTTATGAAAACTGACAGCAGGATCTTGAGTTAGGCGGGTGGGCTGAGGAATGGTTTGCAGAGTTTAATGCAGATAAGTGCAAGATATTACATTTTGGGAAGTTGAACCAGGGCAGGACGTTCACACAGAATGGAGTAGCAATGGGATGTGTTGTAGACCAGAATGATCTAAGATTGCAGGTACGTAGTTCCCAAAAAGTGGCGTCGTAAGTGGACAGGGGGTGTAGTAGAGCGGAGGAATCTAAGAATGCATGTACATCGTTCCTGGAAAGTGGCATAACAGGTTCACAGATATCGGAAAAATATACCAAACACAGAACAACAAAATTCTTGGGTGGTCAATAAGGCTTTTGGTACATTGGCCTTTATCAGTCAGGGTATTGAGTTTAGAAGTTGGGAGGTGACGTTGCAGATGTACAAGACGTTTTTGAGGGCGCACTTGGAATATTGCATTCAGTTTTTGTCGCCCAGGTTTGTTGTTAACCTGCAAAGAATGCACATAAGATTTAAGAGGATTTTCCCAGGACTCGGTGGGCCTGAGCTACAGGAAGAGGTTGGATAGGCTACTACTTTATTCCATGGAGCGCTAGAGGATGAGCGGTGATCATATTGCCTTATATAAAATCACGAGGGGAATAGATAGGGTGAATGCACAGTCTTTTACACCCAGGATAGGGGAATGCAGAACCAGGGGCATTATTTTTTAAAAGCCGAAGGTGGGTACGAACTACCACAGGAGGGAGTTGAGGCAGGAACAATAATACAGTTAAAAGACAGTTGGACAGGTACATGGATAGGAAATGTTTAGAGGGATACGCGCCAAACGTGGGATGGTGGAACTAGTGTAATGGGGCATCTTGTTCGACATGGACAAGCTGGGCTGTAAATCATGATTTCATACTGTATGACTCGACGAATCTTCGATACCTGGACAGGTGCATGGATGGGAGGTGTTTGGAGGGAAATAGGCCAAAGGCGGGCAGGTGGGGCCGATCACTATGAAGGCCATGGTTTCAATCTACAAAATGCTATACCTCAGTTATCTGCATGAAATTCCATTCGGCATTTTACAACCCACTTGTCAAAATAATGGAAGCCTCCAAAGGATTAGCAACATGTAAATACTTTGGCATTTTGTGCTTGAGAAGAAATATGGAAGAGAGTATTGCAATTCTCCTATTTGGAGGACTGGGATTGCACCCTCTGTACTTACTCATTCTATCGCTATTCTCAGCGTCATGACGTTTTTCCAGCAGTCGCATCACCACGAGAAATGACATGAACACAAGCAGTGCCATGAACCGGAGCATTTTTCCGATATCTGTGAACGTTTCAAAACACAAGGCACAACTTTCATTTAGACTTTAGATGTACAGCGCATCGATAGTGTTGCTGCCTTAGAGTGCCAGAGACCCGGGTTCGATTCTCACTAAGGGTGCTGTCTGTGGACAGAATTTAGAAGTTCTCCCTGCGACCACATGGGTTTTCTCCGGGTTTTCCGGTTTCCTTCCACATTCTGCGGGTCTGCAGATTAATTGGCTTTGGTAACCTTCTTCAGGCTACCGTGTCCCCGCTGACCATCAATCACCCCTTCATGCTAGTTTGATTGAAGGCTCTTCGGCCCAATTCATCCATGCCATCCAATATGCCCCATCTGTACCAGTCCAACTTGCCCGCGTTTGGCCAATATCCCTCTAAACCTTTCCTTTCCATGTACCTGCACGTGTCTTTTAAATGTTGTTATAGTGCCTGCCTCAACGATCTCCTCCAGCAGCTCGTCCCATACATCGACCCCCCCTGCGCCCTTGTGTGAAAAACAAGTCCCTCTCTCACCTCGAACCCATGTCCTCCGGTTTTTGCTTTCTCTTCCCAGGGGGTAGAGCACTCTCTGCATTCACCCTATCAATCCCCATCATGATCAAACACCTCTAAAAGATTACACCTCAACCTCCTGTGCTCCAAGTCCTAGCCTTCCCAATCTCTCCCTATATCTCAAGCCCTCGAGTCCTGGCAACATCCTCAGAAATCTTCTCTGCAACCTTTCCAGCGTGACACCTTTCCCATAACGGTGACCAAAACTGAAAACAATGCTCTAAATGCTTTGCACATGCCTTGACCAATGTCTTGTACAACTGTAACATGACCTCCCAAGTTCTATACTCTATACCCTGACTGTTGAAGGCCAATGTGTTGAAAGCCTGTTGACTACCCTATCTATCTGTGTGCTCTCTCTACAGTTCGCCCCCTATCGTTCAGACAATATCATAAATTTCCCATGTACACTTTCCAGCTCAGTGATATTCTTCCAATGGCAGGGTGACCAAAACTGAAAGAGTGGTACAAATGAGGACTCACCAGCATCTTGTACAATTGTAATGTGACCTCCCAGCTTCTGCACTTAATACCCTGACTAATGAATGAAAATGTACGGAAATACTTAATGACCACCATAGGAGCAGAATTAGGCCATTTGGGCCATCGAGTTTACTTTGCCATTCAATCATGGCTGATTTATCTTTCCCTCTCAACCCCATTCTCCTGCCTTCTCCCAATAAACCTTCACTTCCTTACCAATCCTATCAATTTCAAATTTAAAAATACGCAATGACGGCCTCCATCGCCGTCTCTGGCAAAGAATTCCACAGATTGACCACACTGTGCTTACGAAACTCTTTCTTGACTTTCTGAAGATACGTCGGCTTGGCGCTTCAAAACTACTTGCTGCTGCATCAAAACCATTGTAGATTTCAGAACATGCCCATGGTGACTAGACCATACCAACTTCTACAGAGGCGCTGCAGAAAACATTTTATCGGGATGGATCACAGCAGGGTTTGGGAACAGCTCCATCCAAGACCGTTAGAAATTGTCGTGAAATGTGGAGGCAGCCCAGACAATCACGCAAACCAACCTCCCTTCCATTAACTCCATCTACACATCACGCTGCCTCTGCAAGGTCAGCAGCATAATCAAGGACCAGTCTCATCCTAGTCACTCCCTCTTCTCCCTTCTCCCATCAGGCAAGAGGTACATTAGTCTTAAAATGCACACTTCCAGATTTAGGGACAGTTTCTTCCCAGCTGTTTTCAGGCCACAGAACCATCCTCTCACCAACTAGAGGGTAGTCTTGACCTACCATCTTCCTCATTGGAGACGCTTGGACTATCTTTAATCATATTTTACTGGACATTATCTTGCACTAAACATTATTCCCTTTATCCTGTATCTGTCCACGGTGAACGGCTGGATTGTAATCATATATAGTCTTTCCACTATCTGTTTGCCATGCAACAAAAACCTTTTTATTGTGCACGTAACAATTAATAGACTAATGTATACTTAACTTAATCCTGTATCTGTACAGTATGGATGGCTTGCTAGGAATGATGTGCAGTCCTTTCGCTGACTGGATAGCAAGCAAATAAAAGCTTTTCACTCTACCTCGAGACATGTGACAATTGACAGACTAAATCAAACCTAATTAAAACAAAATTTAATTGGATTGTACTGAATTTTGACTTGCATTAAATGCTGTATCCTTTATCCCGTATCTGTATACTTTGGATAGAGGCATAGAAACATAGAAAATAGGTGCAGGAGTACGCCATTCGGCCCTTCGAGCCTGCCCCGCCATTCATTGTGATCACGGCTGATCATCCACAATCCACAATCAGTAATCTTTGCTCAACTTCTCCCCATATCCCTTGATTCCACTACCCCACAGAGCTCTATCTAAATCTCTCTTAGATTCATCCAGTGAATTGGCCTCCACTGCCTTTTGTGGCAGATAATTCCACAAATTCACAACTTTCTGGGTGAAAAAGTTCCTTCGTACCTCAGTTTGAAATGGGCCCCTTTATTCTTAGACTGTGTGGCCACTGGTTCTGGACTTGCCCAACATTGGGAACATGTTTCCTGCATCTAGCTTGTCCAGTCCTTTTATAGCTTTATAGGTCTCTATAAGATCCCCCTCTCATTCTTCTAAACTCGAGTGAATACAAGCCCAGTCTTTCCAATCTTTCCTCATATGACAGTACCGCCATCCCGGGGATCAATCTCGTGTACAGTCTTTCCGCTGACAGGATAGCACACAAGAAACAAAAAGCTTTTCAGTGTTGCCCAGTACAGGGGAAAATAAACTCAATTCAACTAAACCATAAAGAGTATCATTCATAAAAATTCTTACCGAAATGTGTCTTTATTTTCGTTAATGCCAAAGATCCTCGCTCAGTGCCTCCTGCACCTTTTCCATCTACGTTCCCCTGTAATCCCGTGTTCACAGTGGCTTGGATGATAGTTTTACGAGAGTCACGTCTTAATAAACAAACATTGTATCAACATTAATTGCAGGCCAGTCATAAATTTGATCTTTGGACCCAACAGTAAATCTTATTACGCATTATCCGCACTGAGGGCACCATCTGTCTCACACAAAGTTTATTTCAGTTTGGACCTGCACATGCATAGGACAGTTTTATGTTCATGTCAGCGGAAGTAGGCCATTCGGTCCATCAAGTCTACTCCGCCACTTAATCATGGCTGATCTATCTTTCCCTCTCAACCCCATCCTCCTGCCTTCTCCCCATAACCCCTGACATTCAAGAGAGAGCTAGATAAAAATGCATTCAAGAGAGAGCTAGATAGGAATGCATTCAAGAGAGAGCTAGATAGAGCTCTTAAGAAGAGCAGAGTCAGGGGGTATGGGGAGAAGGCAGGAACGGGGTACTGATTGAGAATGATCAGCCATGATCACATTGAATGGCGGTGTTGGCTCGAAGGGCCGATTGGCCTCCTCCTGCTCCTATTGTCTATTGTCCATTGTCAATTGTCTATTGTCTGACACCCGCACTGATCAAGAACCTGTCAATGTCCGGCTTAATAATACCCAATGACATGGTCTCCACAGTTGTCTATGGCAATGATTTTCACAGATTCACCACACTCTGGCTAACAAACCTTCTCTTCATCTTCTTTCCAGAGGTACGTCCTTTTATTTTGGCGCTTTTCCCTCTGTCGCTGGACTCTCCCACCAGTGCAAACATCCTCTCCACATCCACTCTATCCAGGCCGCTCACTATTCAGTGTGTTTCAATGAGGTCTCCTCACAACCTTCTATAGCCCAGTGTTGTTAATTGCTCATGAAAATGTTAACTCACTCATAGAGACAAAATGCTAGAGTAACGCAACGTGTTAGGGAGCATCTCTGGAGAACACAGAAAGGTAGAAACAAAGAACTGTAGATGCTGGTTAATATCTGACACAAAACGTCACCTATCCATGTTCCCCACAGATGCTGCCTGACCTGCTGAGTTACTCCAGCACTCTGTGAAACATCACTTATCCATGTCCCCAACAGATGCTGCCTGACCCGCTGAGTTACTCCTGCACTCTGTGAAACGTCACCTATCCATGCTCCCCACAGATGCTGCCTGACCCGCTGAGTTAAACCAGCACTCTGTGAAACGTCACCTATCCATGTTCTCCACAGATGCTGCCTGACCCGCTGATTTACTCCCGCACTCTGCGAAAAGTCACCTATCCATGTTCCCCACAGATGTTGCCTGTCCCGCTGAGTTACTCCAGCACTTTCTGCCTGTCCACGTTCTCCACAGAGATGCTGCCCGACCCGCTGAGTTACTCCAGCACTTTCTGCCTGTCCACGTTCTCCACAGAGATGCTGCCCGACCCGCTGAGTTACTCCAGCACTTTGTACCTGTCCACGTTCTCCACAGAGATGCTGCCTGACCCGCTGAGTTACTCCAGCACTTTGTACCTGTCCATGTTCTCCACAGAGATGCTGCCCGACCCCAGCTCCTTTGATCTGTCCACGTTCTCCACAGAGATGCTGCCTGACCCGCTGAGTTACTCCTGCACTTTGTACATGTCTATGTTCTCCAGACATGCTGCCTGAACCGCTGAGTTACTCCGGCACCTTGTGTCTTACATTGGCCTCACTGATCTCTGGTACAACTATCGCATGATATCTCAGCCTCTCTATTTAATCCCCAGTTGAACGAATGAGGTAATGGGCAAGGTGACACCTCTGCTGGTGATAAGCAAGTGTACCAACCTACACCATGATAAGAATGTTCTTCACCTTTTGTTTACCCTTCACTTACTGTAAGCACGTTACTCCATTATAGCAGCAAACAAGTTTTTGATGAACTTTACTCCTTTTTGGCATAATTCCCTGATTTATCCTTTATTTTACAGATAGGATCGTGAGATAAGAGCAGAATTACGCTTTTTTCGGCCCATCAACGACATTTTAATCACGGCTGACCCATCTCTCTCTCCTAACCCCATTCTCCTGCCTTCCCCCTCATAACCCCTGACACCCGCACTGATCAACAATCTATCCATCTCTGCCGTAAAAATACCCACTGACTTGTGGCTTCCACCACCGTCTGTGGCAAAGAATCCCACAGGTTCACCGCCCTCTGGCTGAAGAAATTCCCCCTCATCCCCTTCCCAAAGGAACGTCCTTTAATTCTGAGGCTGTGACCTCTGATCCGAGACTCTCCCACTAGTGGAAACATCCTCTCCACGTCCACTCTATCCAGGCCGCTCACTAGACGGTGAAGTTTCAATGAGGTTCCCCCCTCTCTCGTTCTTCTCAACTCCAGCAAGTACAGGCCTAGTGCGAACAAACGCTCGTTGTAGAAGTTTAACCCACTCATTCCCGGGATGGTTCTTGTAAACCTCCTCTGGACCCTCCCAAGAGCCAGCACGCCCTTCCTCTTCATATGTTAACCCACTCATTCCTGGGATCACTAATCCTTTCTCGTAGTCAGCAACAAAGGAACTCTCAACATTAAATTCACAGGGGCTGTTGTTAGTCCGCTGTAAGTAAGTAATTGACTGACTGCCTGACTGCAACATTTATGCAGGTACATGGATAGGACAGGTTTAGAGGTATACTAGAACAAGTGGACACGTTGGGCCCGCATCACTCCTGCATTGGTGCAGCACCCTCTCCTCCCCACTCCCCTCCTCCTCCCCCTCCCCCTCTCTTACTCCCCCCTTCCCCTCCCCTCCCCATCCCTCCACCAGCCCTTCCCCTCCCCTCCCCTCACCCCTCCATCGAACTCCCCATCTCATCCCGCTGCCCTCCTCCTCTTCCCCTCCCGTTCACCCCATTCAACCTCCCTTATCCCCCCTCCTCCCTCGCTCCCCCCTCCACCCCCTCCCTCCCTCCCACTCCATTCACTCTCCCTCTGCCCACTCCACGTCCCCTCCGCTTCTTCCCCTCCCCATTCCCCGCCCCTACACACACCCTTCCCATCCTCCCTTCCCCTCCCACCCCACCACTCCCCCACTCTATCCCCCTCAACCCCCTTTATCCTCCCTCCTTCCCCTCCCCCACTCAACCCACTCCCTCCCTCCAACCTTCCCCCCATCCCTCGATCCCTCTCCCTCCACCCTCCTCCCCCTCCCTTCATCCCCACCCCAGCCCCCTCAACTCCACTTATCTTCCCTCCTCCCCCTCGCTCCCCCCACCTCCCCGTCCCCCCCCCCTCCCTCTCTAGGAGATAGATTTAAACATTAAAATATGAATATCTTAAAATATAACGCCGATTTCAAAGACATTTCTTCCATTAGCACCAAAGGGACGATGATGAGTAAGGTGTGCCTAAATGTGTCGCGCCATCGTGCACCGTTTTGACTGTAGTTCAGGAACAAACAAACAAGCAAAACAAACCTGAGTTTTGGTATAAAGATGTGCCAAATTCAAACTGGCAGGACTAATGTAGATGGGGCTGGTGTGGGTAAATTGGGTTCAAGGGCCTGTTTCCATGCTGTAAGACTCAATGACACTACAGCTGAATTGAACTGAGATTTATCGTATTGAATTGGTGGGTTCATAAGTGATAGGAGCAGAATTTGGCCATACGGCAGATATGTTTACTCCGCCATTCAATCATGGCTGATCATTCATTCCCTCTCAACGCCATTCCCGTGACTTCTCCCGAGAACTTCAGATAGCCGTACTAGTAAAGAACGTGTCAATCTCAGCTTAGAAAATACACAATAAATTGACCTCCACAGCCGTCTGTGGCAATGAATCTCTCAGATCACCAACCTCTGGCTAAAGAAATTCCTCCTCATCTCTTTCATAAAGGAACGTCCTTTAATTCTATGGATGTGCCCTCTGGTCCTCGACTCTCCCGTTACATCCTCTCCAACATCCACTCTATCCAAGCCTTTCACCATTTCACTTACTTTAATTGCTTTGAATTGAATTGAGGGGTGTAGGGGCCGGAGGGGAGCGGGTCAGCGAGACGGGGAGAGGGGGTGTTGGGGCCGGAGGGGAGGGGGGTCACAGAGATGGGGAGGGCCGGAGAGGCAGGGGGTACAGAGATAGGGAGAGTGGGTGCAAGGACCTGCGGGGAGGGAGCGGGTTACAGAGGCAGGGAACCGTGTAGGGAACGGGCCGGAGGGGGGGGGAGGGGGTTACAGAGCCGAGGAGGGGTGTAGGAGGCGGGGTTATGGTGACGTAGCTTTAGTTTGACCTAGTGTGAACGGGTGATTGATGGTCGACGCGGACTCGGTGGGCCGAAGGGGTTGTTTTCACGCTGTACCATGAAACTAAACTCTCAACTAAACTTGTGAAACAGGATAGATATTTCAGTCATTATTTGTTCCTACCTTGTACGGAGGCTCCGAACTCTGCACTCAATGTTTCTGCGTTCTTGCTTCTGCCGGTAATTGAACACACCCTGGGCAAAGATCATTTCTTTCTGATTATCAGACCTGTGGGTCCGTAGGTCATTTGGCTTCCATAAATAACCCATAGTGTGTCAGATAGTGTTCGTGCGTGAAGCGATCACAGTCGACCGGGTGGGCCGAAGGGCTTGCTTCCACGCGATATCTCTCAGCTAATCTAACTCAACTACCTCTACCTCGCCCACCGCCCTTTGTGTAAAAAAAGATGCCTCTCATGTTCCTGCTAAATAACACCTCCCCCCTCCCCCCCCCCCCCCCCTCATTCCCCCGCACCTTAATCATGTGCCCCCTGCTTCTGGAAACCCCTACTCTGGGCATAAGACTACGTGATATATACCTCACACGATTTTATACATCTCTAGAAGATCGATAAGATTGAGAGTTGAGAGGTTGAAACAGAAAATAGGTGCAGGAGGAGGCCATTTGGCCCTTCGAGCCAGCACCGCCATTCATTGTGATCATGGCTGATCATCCACAATAAGTAACCCGTGCCTGCCTTCTCCCCATATCCCTTGATTCCACTAGTCCCTAGAGTATCTGACTCTCTCTTAAATTCATCCAGTGATTTGGCCTCCACTGCCCTCTGTGGCAGAGAATTCCACAAATTCACAACTCTCTGGGTGAAAAAGTTGCTTCTCACCTCAGGTTTAACTGGCCTCCCCTTTATTCAAAGACTGTGGCCCTTGGTTCTGGACTCCCCCAGCATTGGCAACATTTTCCTGCATCTTGTTTGTCCAGTGCTTTTGTAATTTAATACGTCTCTATAAGATCCACTTCCATCCCTAGTGGGAAGAGATTTATAGATAATGAGAGTTGACGCAGTGGTAAAAAGAGCACCAAATAATTGGCCATTATGTTTCATATTAAAAAAAACATGTGAAACATTTTGGCGCCACGGTGGCGCAGCAGTCGAGTTGCTGCCTCACGGCGAATGCAGCGCCAGAGACCCGGGTTCACTCCTGGCTACGGGTGCTGCCTGTACGGAGTTTGTACGTTCTCCCCGTGACCTGCGTGGGTTCTCTCCGAGATCTTCGGTTTGTTCCCACACTCCAAAGACGTACAGGTTTTCAGGTTAATTGGCTTCGGTAAATTTGTAAATTGTCCAGAGTGTCTAGAATTGTGGAGTGTATCCGCTGGTCGTCACGGACTCGGTGAGCCGAAGGGCCTGTTTCCGCGCTGTATCATTCTAAACTCCAGTGAAGACAGGCCCAGCCTTTCCAATCTTTCCTCATATGACAGCCTCCCCCTTCCTCCTTCCCCCTCCCTCCCTCCCTAGGAGATAGAATTAAATTTAAAGTGGGAATAACTTTAACAATATTACACCGATGTCAATGAAACTTCTTCCAATAGCACCAAAGGTACGACAGTGAGTAAGGTGGGCCTAAAATTGTCGCGCTATCGTATACCGTTTTGGCTGTAGTTCAGGAACAAACAAACAAACAAACAAACAAACAAACAAACAAACAAACAAACAAAAGAGAGTTTTAGTATATAGATGAGTGTTGATGCGGTGGTATGCTGTGCGCCAAATGTTTGACCATTATTTTTCAGAAAGCAATTTTTGTGGTGGCGCGGTGGCGTAGCGATAGAGTTGCTGTTTTGCAGTGCTTGCAGCGCCGGAGACCAGGGTTCGATCCCGACCACGGGTGCTGTCTGTACGGAGTTTGTCCGTTCTATAAACGTAGAAACATAAAAACATAGAAAATATGTGCAGGAGGAGGCCAATGGACCCTTCGATCCAGCACCGCCATTCATTGTGTTCATGGCTGATCACCTATAATCAGTAACCCTTGCCTGCCTTCTCCCCATATCCCTTGATTCCACTTGCCCCTAGAGCTCTATCTAACTCTCGTTTAAATTCATCCGGTGAATTAGCCTCCACTGCCTTCTGTGGCAGAGAATTCCACAAATTCACAACTCTCTGGGTGGAAACGTTTTTGGTCGCCTCAGTTTTAAATGGCCTCCCCTTTATTCTTAGACTATGTGGCACCTGGCTCTGGATTCCCCCAACATTGGGAACTTTTTTCTTGCATTAAGCTTGTCCAGTAATTTCATGATTTTATACCTCTCTATAAAATCCCTTCCCATCCTTCTAAACTCCAGTGATACAAGTCCAGTCTCTCCAATCTTTCCTTATATGACAGTCCCGTCATCCCGGGGATTAACCTGGTGATCCTACGCTGCACTGCCTCAATAGCAAGGATGTTCTTCCTCAAATTAGTGACCGCGTGAGATCTTAGTTTTTTCCCACAGTACCAAAGACCGACACGGTGGGTCGAAAGGCCTGTTTCTAAACTGTTGTTGCGAAATTTGACAGCACGTCAAAGAAAGAATTGGAAACCTACCGAACACCGATATATTTCCGTGTAGGAAGGAACTGCAGATGTTGGTTTAAATCAAAGGTTCACACAAAATGCTGGAGTAACTCAGCGGGAAGGGCAACATCTCTGGAAAGAAGGAAATGGGGACGTTTCGGGACAGAGATAGAATGTAGTCGGAGGCAGAATAACTGGTGGGAGAACTGGGACGGGGTGGGAGTGGGGAAAGAGGGAAAGCAAGGGCTATTTGAAGTTAGAGAAGTCAACGTTCATACCACTGGGATATAAACTACCCAAGCGAAATATGAGGGGCTGTTCCCGCAATTTGCGCTGGGCCTCACTATGACAATGGAGGAGGCCCATGACAGAAAGGTCAGACTGGGAGTGGGAGAGGGAGTTAAAGTGCTGAGCCACCGGGAGATCAGGGTGGTTAAGGCGGACTGAGCGAAGGTGTTCAGCGAAACGATCGCCGATCCTGCGTTTGGTCTCGTTGACGTAGAGAAGTTGACATCTGTAACAGCGGACACAATAGATGAGGTTGGAGGAGATGCAGGTGAACCCCTGCCTTACCTGGAAAGACTGTCTTGGTCTTTAGATGGAGTCGAGGGGGGTGGTAAAAGGACAGGTGTTACATCTCCTGCAGTTGCACGGAAAGGTACCTGGGGAGGGGCTGGTTTGGAAGGGAAGGGATGAATGGACCAGGGATTTACAGAGGGAACGGTCTCTGCGGAAAGCAGAAAGAGGTGGAAATGGGAAGATTTGGCCAGTAGTGGGATCCCGTTGGAGGTGACGGAAATGTTGGCGGATGATTTGTTGGATACTTTGGCTGGTGGGGTGGAAGGTGAGGACAAGGGGGACTCCGTCCTTGTTACAAATAGCGGGAGGGGGAGCAAGAGTGGGGCTGCGGTATACGGAGGAGGCCCTAGTGAGAACCTCCAAAAGAATGAGGACATCTCTGATGCCCTATTGTGAAACACCTCATCCTGGGCGCAGATGCGGTGCAGACGGTGGAATTGGGAATAGGGGATAGACCTATTACAGGAGAAAAGGTGGGAAGAATTGTAGTCAAGATAGCTATGGGAGTCAGTGGGTTTGTAGCAGATGTGGGTCACCAGTCTGTCTCCTGTGGTGGAGATGGTGAGATCCAGAAACGGTAGGGAGATGTCGGAGATGGTCCAAATATATTCAAGAGCTGGATGGAAATTAGTGGTGAAATGTATGCAGTCAGTGTGTTCTGCATGGGTACAAGAGGTAGCACCAATGCAGTCATCAATGTAGCGGAGGTAGATTTCGGGGATGGGGCCAGTGCACGTCTGGAACGAGGATTGTTCGACGTACCCTGCAAAGAGGCATACATAGCTGGGGCCCATGCGAGTGTCCATAGCTACGCCTCGGGTTTGGAGAAAGTGGGAGGAGTGGAAGCACAGGTTGTTGAGGGTAAGGACCAGCTCTGCGAGGCGGAGGAGAGTGTTGGTAGATGGACATTTGCCATTTCTGCTGCCTGTGTAAGGCCTGGATAGAGTGGATGTGCAGAGGATGTTACCACGAGCGGAAGAGTCTAGGACCAGAGGGCACAGCATCAGGATAAAATAAAGTACCTTTACAAAGGATATAAGGAGGAATTTATTTCGCCAGAGGGTGGTGAATCTGTAGAACTCATCGTGGAGCAGAGATTGACAGGTTAATGACTAGACAATAGACAATAGACAATAGACAATAGACAATAGACAATGGACAATGGACAATGGACAATGGACAATGGATAATGGACAATAGATAATGGACAATAGACAATAGACAATAGACAATAGACAATAGACAACAGACAATATACAATAGCTGCAGGAGGACAGCATTCGGCCCTTCGAGCCACCACCGCTATTCACAGTGATCATGGCTTATCATGCACAATCAGTACCCGGTTCTTGCCTTCTCCCCAAACTCCGCTATTATTAAGAGCTCTATCTCTTGAAAGCATCCAGAGAATCGGCCTCCACTGCCTTCTAAGGCAGAGAATTCCACAGCTTCCCAACTCTCTGAGTTGTGTATGGGTGTCAGGGGGTTACGAGGAGAAGGCAGGAGGATGAGGTTGAGAGGGAGAGATAGACTAGCAATGACTGATTGGCGGAGTAGGCTCGAAGGACCGAATGGTCTAATTCTGTTCCTAGAATGTCTGTGCCTACAGAAGTTCTTTGCGTTCTCAGCTCTCAACTTATCCGTTGCTGTAAGAGCGTGCGGCATTTTACGGACTGCCCATTCCCTACCTTTCTTGTGATATCTTGACAGGACACGTTGGCAGGCCCCATGACAGATTGCCATCATAAGCACAGCCATTACGGATAGAAGGGGAACACACTTTTCCATCGTTGTGGTGCCTGTGGACAGTACCAAACACAAAGAAAGAAAACGCGGTCAGAACAGCAGACATCAGGTCCAAGTAGTACCAGGAAGTGATATCAGCGGCAATTTGTCGCAGACCATCCACATCGAAGCAACGGCCACGAAAGCACATCAACGCTTTCGAAGGCTCACGGAGTTCGGCACGTCCCCATCAACTCTCACCATCCTCTAGAGATGCGCCGTAGAAAGCGTTTCATCATCAGTTGCATCAGAGCTTAGAAACATAGAAAATTGGTGCAGGAGGAGGCCATTCGGCCCTTCGAGCTAGCATCGCCAATCATTGTGATCACGGCTGATCATCCGCAATCAGTAACCCGTGCCTGCCTTCTCCCCATATCCCTTGATTCCACTAGCCCCCAGAGGACTATCTAACTCTCTCTTAATTTCACCCAGTGATTTGCCCTCTACTGCCCTCTGTGGCAGAGAATTCCACAAATTCACAACTCTCTGGGTGAAAACGTTCCTTCTCACCTCAGTTTCAAATGGCCTCCCCTTTATGCTAAGACTGTCGCCTCTGGTTCTGGACTCCCCAACATTAGTAACATTTGTTCCTGCATCTAGCTTGTCCAGTACTTTTATAATTTTATATATCTCTATAAAGTCCCCTCTAATCCTTATAAACTCCAGTGAATACAAGCCTAGTCTATTTAATCCTTCCTCATATGACAGTCCCGCCATCCCAGGGATCCATCTCGTGAACCTACGCTGCTCTGCCTCAATTACAAGGATGTCCTTCCACAAATTAGGAGACCAAAACTGTACACACCAGATGTGGTCTAACCAGGGCCCGAAACGACTGCAGAAAAACCTCTTTACTCCTATACTGAAATCCTCTCGTTATGAAGGCACTGAAATCCTCTCGTTATGAGGCTTGGGTTGGGAAGAGCTCCATCCATAGGTTTTGAAATTTTGAAACATTCACTGGAGTTTAGAAGGATGAGGGGGGATCATATCGGGACATAGAAAATTATGAAAGGACTGGACAAGCTGGATGCAGGAAAATTGTTCCCGATTTTGGGGGAGTCCAGGACCCGGGGCCACACACAGTCTAAGAATAAAGTGGAGGCCATTTAAAAATGAGGTGAGAAGAAACTTGATCACCAGAGAGTTGTGGATTTGTGGAATTCTCTGCCACAGAAGGCAGTGGAGGCCAATTCACTGGATGAATTTAAGACAGTTAGATAGACCTCTGGGGGTAAGTGGAATCTAGGGATATGGGGAGAAGGCGTGCACGGGTTACTGATTGCAGATGACCAGACTTGATCACAATGAATGGCGGTGCTGGCTCGAAGGGCCTAATGGTCTCCTCCTGCACCTATTTCCATGTTTCTGTTTCAATATGTTCGAGGTGAAAGGGAAAAGATTTAATAGGAATCTGAGGGGTAACTTTCACACGCAAAATGGGTGGTGGGTGTATGGAACGAGTTGCCGGAGGAGGCAGTTGTGGCAACGACTATCCCAATATTTAAGAAACAGTTAGACAGGTACATTGATCGCACAGCTTTGGAGGGATATGGGCCAAGCGCAGGCAAGTGAGACTAGTGTCGATGGGGCATGTTGGCCGGTGTGGGCAAGTTGGGCCGAATGGCCTGTTTCCACACTTAGTCACTCTATGACCGCACAAAGTCGCAGAGAGTTGTGGACGCAGCCCAGATTATCACGCGCACAAACCAACCTCCCATCGACTCCATCTACACCTCACGCTTCCTCGGCAAAGCCAGCAGCCCAGACCATCACGCGCGCAAACCAACCTCCCATCGACTCCATCTACACGTCACGCTGCCTCGGCAAGGCCAGCAGCCCAGACTATCACGCGCACAAACCAACCTCCCATCGACTATCCATGCACCTGGCTAAATGTTTCTTAAACGTTGTATTAGTCCCTGCCTCAACTTCCTCCTCCGGCAGCTCGTTCCATACACCCACCACCCTCTGTGTGGAAAAGTTACCCCTCAGGTTCCCATTACGTCTTTTCCCCTTCACCTTGAACCTATGTTCTCTGGCCCTCGATTCCCCTACTCTGGGCAAGAAACTCCATGCAGTCATGTGAACCATTGTGGACTCCACCTTTCCTTGATGACCGTTGCGTTTTGCATGTCTTCCATTCATTTGTCCCAAGAACCATGTCTCTCGTTTCACTTTCCCCTGACGCTCAGTCTGAAGAAGGGTCTCGACCTGAAACATCACCTATTCATTTCCCCCAGAGATGCTATCCGACCCGCTGAGTTACTCCAGCTCTCTGTCTGTCTTCGGTTCAAAACAACATCTGCAGTTCCTCCCCACAGAAAATACTATGTGCGTTTACCCGATATGTTCCTCTCATGATTTTATACACCTCCTGTGTAATCTATATACTAAAACTCCCATTTGTTTGTTTGTTTGTTCCTGGACTACAGCCAAAACGGTACACGATAGCGCGACAATT
This sequence comes from Rhinoraja longicauda, assembly GCF_053455715.1. Classification (NCBI taxonomy): domain Eukaryota; kingdom Metazoa; phylum Chordata; class Chondrichthyes; order Rajiformes; family Arhynchobatidae; genus Rhinoraja; species Rhinoraja longicauda. The sequence continues at coordinate 15,473,548 of NC_135991.1, forward strand.
TTAGGCCCATCTTACTCACCGTCGTCCCATTGGTGCTAATGGAAGAAGTTTTATTGAAATCGGTGTTATATTTTTAGTTATTCACATTTTAACGTATAAATCTATCTCCAGGGGGGGTAGAGGGATGGGGAGGGATGGAACGAGGGAGGGAGGGGGTGATAGGGGATGGAAGGGTGTGGAGGGAGGGGAGGGGAGAGGAGTGGAGGGGGCGGGGGAGGGATGAGGGACGGGGAGTGGAGGGAGGGGAGGGGAAAGGACGGGAAGGGGAGGAGGGAGTGGAGAGAAGGGGAGGGAGGAGGGAGGGATTGGGAGGGGGATGGGGAGGGAGGAGGGAAGGGTGTAGTGGATGGAGGGGGAGGCGGGAGGGAGAAGGGGAGAGTGGAGGGGGGAGTGAGGGGAGGGGGAGGGGGGAGGAGAGGGTGCTGCACCAATGCAGGAGGGGTTTGGGGCCAACGGGTCCACTTGGTCTTGTTCCACTTACTTCCCTCAAAACACACACCATCTTATGCAGCGAGACCTGGGGAGGTGCAACAAGAGCTGGGTGTCCTTGTACACCAGTTACTGAAAGTAAGCGTGCACGTACAGTAGACAGTGAAGAAAGCTCATGGCATGTTGGCCTTAATACAGGAATAAAGAGGACCTTCTGCAGTTGTACAGGGCCCTGGTGAGACCACATCTGGAGTATTGTGTGCAGTTGAGGTCTCCTAATTTGTGGATGGACATCCGTACTATTGAGGCAGTGCAGCGTAGGTTCACCAGGTTAATCCCCGGGATGGCAGGATATGAAGAAAGATTGGGAAGACTGGGCTTGTATTCACTGCAGTTTAGAAGGATGAGAGGGGATCTTATAGAAACATATGAAATTATAAAAGGACTTGGCAAGCTAGATGGAGGAAAAATGTTCCCAACGTTGGGGGAGTCCAGAACCAGAGGTCACAAAGTCTAAGAATAAAGAGTAGGCCATTTCAAACTGAGGTGAGAAGAAAATGTTTCACCCAGACAGTTGAAAATTTGCGGAATTCCCTGCCGCAGAGTGCAGTGGGGGCCAATTCACTGGATGAATTTAAAAGATAGTTCGATAGCGCTCTGGGGGCTAGCGGAATCAAGGGATATGGGGAGAAGGTGGGCATGGGTTACTGATTGTAGATGATCAGCCATGATCACAATGAATGGCAGTGCTGGCTCGAAGGGAAAAATGGCCTCCTCCTGCACCTATTTTCTATCTTTCTATGTTTCTGTCTTATGTTTACTGGTCGTGCTGTAAACGTCAGTTCAAGTAAATATCGACTTACCTCCTCTACACTTGTTGGAGCACCATAAAAGTTTCCTTGTAAATCTGCTTCATAAAAAAACGTGAAGTCCATTTCAATGCAGCGGAGTTTAATTCTGAAAATAACGACAACCAAACTTCAATGGACGACTCATTCCAAAGAGTTAACTTTGGACTTGGCAGAGACTCGGCATTTGAACACGGTTCGTTCCCGCAATTCCACCCAGTAAATAACCCTTCCACGCAGCTCTTTGGGTCTCGTAACATTAACAAGCAAGACACACTTCGGAATGGAAAGCAGACCGAGGATTTTTAAAGCATTTCTGAAGCTCTATCGTAAGGCATGGGGGAGATGTCGCCAAAAAAGTTAGAAGACGGACTGTTAATAATCTTGGCACCCGAGTCTCGTGGAAAGAAAACGTGGTCAAAGTTCGAAGCTATTTGCTGATAAGGTTAACGTCAAAATTTGATTTTATCTTCACACCATGTTTTCTCAATATACAACTGGTGCTGAATGAGCTGTCCCTTTACCTTCCCCCTCGACTCCATCCAAGGACCTAAACAGTCATATTTCGCTTGGGCAGCTTACAGCCCAGCCGTATGAACATTGATTTCTCTAACTTTAGATAGCTCCTCTGTCCCTCCCTTCCCCTCCCCTTCCCAGTTCTCCTACTGTCTTCCTGTAATAGGTCTATCCCCTACTTCCAATTCCTCCGCCTATGCCGCATCACTAGGGCGGCAGAGATGTCCTCATTCTTCAGGCAACGGGACTTCCCTTCTTCCATTATAGATGAGGCTCTCACTGGGGTCTCTTCTACATCCCGTAGTTCCGCTCTAGCCCCCTCCACTTGCAACAAGGACAGAATCCCCCTTGTTCTCACCTTCCACCCCACCAGCCAGCGGATCCAACAAATCATCCGCCAACAGTTCCGTCACCTACAACGGGACCCCACCACTGGCCATATCTTCCCATCCCCTCCCCTCTCTGCGTTCCGCAGAGACTGTTCCCTCCGTAACTCCCTGGTCCACTTGTTCCTTCCTACCCAAACCACCCCGTCCCCGGGCACGTTCTCCTGCAAACGCACGAAATGCAACACCTGTCCCTTTACCTCCCCCTTCAACTCCAACCCAAACAGTCTTTCCAGGTGAGACAAAGGTTCACCTGCACCTCCTCCAACCTCATCAATTGCATCCGCTGCTCTAGATGTCAACTTATTTACATCGGGGAAACCAAGCGCAGGCTCGGCGATCGCTTCGCTCAACACCTGCGCTCGGTCCGCATTGACCAACCTGATCTCCCGGTGGCTGAGCACTTCAACTCCCCCTCCCATTCCCAGTCTGACCTTTCTGTCATGGGCCTCCTCCAGTGCCATAGTGAGGCCCACCAGAAATTTGAGGAACAGCACCTCATATTTCGCCTGTGCAGCTTGCAGCCCAGTGGTATGAACATTAACTTCTCCAACATTAGATAGTTCCTCTGTCCCTCTCTTCCCCTCCTCCTTCCCAGATCTCCCTCTATCTTCCTGTCTCCACCTATATCCTTCCTTTGTCCCGCCCCCTGACATCAGTCTGAAGAACGGTCTCGACCCGAAACGTCACCCATTCCTTCTCTCCTGAGATGCTGCCTGACCTGCTGAATTACTCCAGCATTTTGTGAATAAATGCCTTCGATTTGTACCAGCATCTGCAGTTATTTTCTTATATATTGTAAATAGCTGAGGTTTCAGCACCTAGCCTTGCGGTACCCCACTAGTCACTGCCTGCCATTCTGAAAGGAACCCATTTGTCCCCACTCTTTGCTTTCTGTCTGTCAACCAATTTTCTATCCATGTCAGTACCCTACCCCCAATACCATGCGCTCTAATAAAGGTGTGTTTTGGGTGGTGGCTCGTGGTGTGTAAAAGGGTGTGTGTGTCTGTGGGTTTGAAAAAGACTTTGGTGGTTGGTTTTTGGTCTTGGTTGTTAGCTGATGGTAGTTTGAAGAGAGTGGTGTCGAGGAAGTCTACACTCTCCCTGCTTGTCAAGGCCTTAATTTTGATGGAAGGGTGGTGGGCATTAAGTATGTCGATGAACCCCTCTAACTCCCCTTCTGAGTGTGTCCACACACCCCAGATGTCATCTAAGAACCTGTAGTAGTACATAGGGCGCTTGGGGCATTTCAGGACGACCGTCTCTTCCCACTCTGCCATCTATATGTTGGCATAAGCTGGGGCAAACATTTTCCCCATTGCCGTCCCTTTGATTTGTAAGTAGATCTCCCCGTTAAATTCAAAATCGTCCTTTGTCAATCCCAGGTAAAGTAATTTGACTAAGGCCTCGTCTGGTCTCTCCAGCTCAGGATTTCTCTGCAGGATGTTTTTCACCGCCTCTATCCCCCTGTCTGTCTCTATGTTTGTATACAGGCTTTCCATGTCCATGGTAAAGACTATTGCATTGGGTGGTATGCTCAGGGAGTTAACTATTCGAGTGAAGTGGTAGGTGTCTATAATGTAGCTGGGGTGTTGCTGTGCCAGTGGATTAAGATAGGGGTCAATGTATTCTGCTACCCCGTAGGATTCGCTACTGCAGTCTGACACAATGGGCCTACCTGGAGGTATTTCTCGAGGCACCGTCCATGTGTCTGGGTTTTTATGTATCTTTGGGAGCATGTAGAATTTCCTCGCCCTGGGTTGTGTTCCTGTTAGGTATTCTACTTGTTTCTCTCAGATGTATCCTGATATCCTAAGCTCATCCAAGCTTTCCCCTATTTCCTCTTGTGTTTCTTTGTATATAGGTTCCTCTAACTTGTAGTGTTCTACCTTGTTCTGTTGTCTGTGTGCCTCGAATACGTACCGTTGTCTGTCCATGGTGACTATACTGCTGCCCTTGTCTGTTGGTTTGATCACTATCTCAATGATGTCCCTCAGTTCTGCCATGGCTTCCCTTTCTTTTCTGGTGAGATTAGGCCTATCCTTTGTCATGGGCATGTCCCTAATGGCAGATGCTGTTTCTGTTATGAATTCTGTGATGTCCCTAGGGACCTTGTCCTGTGCGTGGGGTGAAGGGTAATCTTTCCTCCGACTCCATATCACAAACGGGTTAGGGTTAGGTTTTGCTAGTTGGGGTTGCTAGGTGGGGTTCCTCAGGGGGGCGGGGTTTTGATAGGTAGGGTTGCTAAGGGGGGTTGCTAGGGAGGGTTCCTATGGGGGGTTTCTACGGGGGGTTGCTAGGTGGGGTTGCTAGGGGGGTTGCTAGGTGGGGTTGCTAGGGGGTTGCTCAGGAGGGTTGCTAGGGGGATTTCTAGTGGGAGTTGCTGGGTGGGGTTGCTCGGGTGTGAGGGGTTGCTAAGGGAATGGGTTGCTAGGGGAGGGGTTGCTACAGGGGTTGCTAGGGGGCGAGGGGTTAATAAGGGGGGAGGGGTTGCTAGGAGGGTGGGGTTTTGCTAGGTGGGTTTGTTAGGGGGGGTTGCTAGGGGGGTTGTAAGTGGCGGAGGTGTTTTGCTAGGTGGGGTTGCTAGGAGGTTTGCAATGCGGGGATGCTAGGGGAGGGGATTTGTCAGGTGGGGCTGCTGGGAGGGGGAGGTGTTTTGCTAGGGGTGGTTGCTAGGGGAGTTGCTAGGGGAGGGGTTTTGCTAGGGGGTTTGTTACGTGGGGTTGCTAGGGAGGAGGTGCTTTGCTAGGAGGGGGTTGCTAAGGTGGGGTTGCTAGCGGGTTGCTAGGGGGGAGGGGTTTTGCTAGGGGGATTGCTAGGTGGGGTTGCTAGGTGGAGTCGCTAGGTGGGGTTGCTAGGTGAGTTTGCTAGGTGGGGTTTCTTGGTGGGGTTGCTAGGGGGAGCGGTTTTGCAAGGGGGGTTGATAGGTGGGGTTGCTAGTGGGGAGGGGTTTTTCAAGGGAGGGTCGATAGGGGGGTTGCTTGGGGACGGGTTTTGGGTTAGGTTGTGATTTATCGGACAGAGGGCCAAAATGCCCTCTGGTGCTGAATGATCTCCCCCTGGAGATTCCTTTTCACCATATACTGCCACTTTAGTCTGGCCCACGGTCTCCTCACCCTTGTCCAAATCAATTCGTCGTTTTACTTGTCCATCTGTTGATTTTTAGGAGTCAGGCAGGTTCCACCCTAAGTTTGAGTTTATGCTAGGTTCAGGCCATTGGGTTCAGGCCTATGGTCTCAAGGGACTGGATCCCATGCTGTTGGAGGTGTCTGCTAATGCGTGTCTCCCCTCGTGATGTTGCTAATGTGTCCTTTTATGCTAGGGGTGTTGCTAGGGGAAGGGGTTTTGCTAGGGGGGGTTCTAGGGGGGGTTGCTAGGTTGGGTTGCTATGGGGGGCTGCTAGGGAGGGTTGCTAGGGTGGGTTGCCAGGGAGGGTTGATAGGGGGTGCTAGGGGGTTGATAGGGGGTTGCTAGGGGGAGTTGCTAGGGGGGTTGCTAGGTGGGCAGTGATGGAAATGGATTTAATGAGCTAGGGGTACTCTAAGGTCCGTGAGGCTGAGGTTGGGAAGGAAGGGGGGGATTTTTTAATGTGCGGTCAGACCCATGTAAGAGTACAAGAATGCATAAATTGTTTGGACAATAGACAATAGGTGCAAGAGGAGGCCATTCGGTCCTTTGAGCCAGCACCGCCATTCAATGTGATCATGGCTGATCATCCACAATCTGTACCCCGTTCCTGCCTTCTCCCCATACCCCGTGATTCCGCAATCCTTAAGATCTCGATCTGGCTCTCTCTTGAATGCATTCAGAGAACTGGCCTCCACTGCCTTCTGAGGCAGAGAATTCCACAGATTTACAACTATCTGACTGAAAAAGTTTTTCCTCATCTCCGTTCTAATTGGCCTACCCCGTATTCTTAAACTGTGGCTCCTGGTTCTGGACTGCACCGACATTGGGAACATGTTTCCTGTCTCTAACGTGTCCAACCCCTTAATCAGGGGTACACAACTGGAGATGTGTCTGAATGGTAGCAACATCACCTAGTGGTCACCCCTAAGTATAACATCAGTCAATTGTAGTGCAAACCTTAGGGATTGTAACATCTAGTCCTACTAATCAATCTGAACATCTGGATCAAACCAGTGACCGATGCGAAAGGGCAGCTGACAACCAGGGAAAGGCCTAGTGACGGCTTGGAGAGACTGCTGACTGGAGGGAATAGACCCCACCGGGGCTGGCATGGGCTAGCTCCTCATGCCGGCAGGATCCATCGCTCGTCAGCGTCTTGGTTCCACCCATATGTTGCTACGAAAAAGTAAAGACAAAGAATACCCCTTGAGTCTGCGAGAGCGGGGGCGGAAGATGACTCATCGACAGACCACACGGCAACAGATCCAGGAACGGAATCGACTATGAATCAAACAACTAGCACAGCAATTGACAGAGCAGCAGCGCCGGCAGGACACAAGCTACGAAGCTGCATATGTGGCTGGGAAAAGATAACATCAGAGAAGGGTCTCGAGATCCACCAGGGCAGGACAAAGTGCTTGAGAGAGCTTGGTGAGGGGGCTCGCATTGACCATTACTTTCTAAGATGTAGGTCAAATCAGTCGAGTGGCAGGATAATCACCACAGTCCACAGGGTATCAGCACCCCAGGCGAAGCTCAACCAAGTACAGTCCCACCAACGGACATACGAGTCCAGAGCCCAACCAGCCACAGTCTGCGGTAGAGAGGAAGATGGAAGGAAAAAAGCCTCAAATCTTGTGGCCTAAAACCTGCCAGAAGAAAGAGTGGGAGACCATTAACACTGACCTCGCCCATCTTCTGGAATGATTGAAGGGATGTGTAGAAAGAAAACTGGAGAAGATAGGAGACATCGTAAACAACTATGGGGCGGAGAGATTTGGGGTGAAGGTCAAGCCACAGAGGACACAGAAGGAACTGTCACTCCAGTACAATTCCAGGAGGCAGCAGGAGATAAAAAGGCTGGTGAAAGAAAGGAGGCAGCTGTGAAAACAGTGGAGGAAGGCCACAGAGGCAGAAAGGGAAGGACTCGAGGCACTGCAGGCAGACGTAAAGCAGCGCCTGGAAATCCTGCGAACAGCAGAATGCCTGAGAAAGCAACACAAGAAGAAAGAACGGGCAAGGACAGGCTTTTATAGAGATCCATATAAGTTTGTCAAAAGCCTCTTTGTCAAGGAGACGAGCGGGATCCTGAAAGTACCTGTAAGGGAACTGGCGGAGCACCTGAGGAAGACGTACTCCGACAACCTGAGGCATGAGCCAGTCACCATTCCAGACGACATGCCACCTATTCACCCACCTGAGCAACAGATGGACACAAGACCTCCTACATGGAAAGAGGTGGAGAACACAGTTAAACGAGCAAGATCAGCATCAGCCCCAGGGCCCAATGGCATTCCATACAGGCTCTATAAGAACACTCATGGTGTCCTGAATTACCTCTGGAAGTTAATGGAAGTGGCGTGGGGGAAGGGAATCATACCTAAGGCATGGCGAAGGGCAGGAGGGATCCTAATTCCCAAAGAAAAGAACTCCTCAACCATTAGCCAATTCCGCCAGATCAGCCTTCTGAATGTGGAAGGAAAGATCTCCTTTGGTATTGTGGCCCAAAGACTCTCAGCGTTTTTGCTGAGCAACAACTTCATTGACACGCCAGTGCAGAAAGTAGGGGTACGTGGTTTCTCAGGATGTCTGGAACATGCAAATGTCATCTGGCACCAGATACAAACTGCCAAGAAAGAAAAGAGAGATCTGCACGTGGTTTTCTTAGATCTTGCCAATGCCTTTGGTTCGGTGCCCCATGAGACTGTTTGGGCAGCTTTTAACTTCTTCCAGGTCCCAGAGGTCACCACAAAGCTGGTACAAGCTTACTTCCAGGACCTCCAGTTCTGCATTACAACACAGGACAACACCACCGCCTGGCAACACCTTGAGATAGGCATAATGGCGGGCTGTACCATCTCTCCTCTGATGTTTACCATGGCAATGGAGCTAATCATTCGAGCATCACGATGAGTAGTTGGAGGGGAACGCTTGAAGGGTGGGCTGCGTCTTCCTCCAATCAAGACGTATATGGATGACATGACCACTATAACAACACCTAAAGCATGCACCAAACGCCTGCTGGATAAACTCCAGGAAAAGATCAAATGGGCACGAATGGAGATTAAACCCAGCAAGTCCTGCAGTATTTCCATCGTCAAAGGCCGGCTCACTGATGAAAGGTTTCGCATCAACAACGAGACAATACCAACTGTCCTGGAGAAGCCTGTCAAAAGCCTCGGGCAATGGTACACCGCACACCTCAATGACGCAGAGCAGGTGGAACAACTAAGACAGGATACAATCAGTGGCCTCAAGCGAATCAACAACACTGCTCTCCCAGGGTAGCTGAAGCTTTGGTGCCTTCAATTCGGTCTGCTGCCCCGACTCATGTGGCCAATTACCATCTATGAGGTCACTCTATCCCGTGTCAACCAGCTGGAGAGACTTGTGAACTCACAAGTGAGGAAGTGGCTTGGGCTACCGAGATGCCTCAGCAGTATAGGACTCTATGGGAATGGAGCAAACCTCAAGCACATCCTGGTCAGTTGTAAGACCAGCCTAATACAAGGCAGATACACCTGGCGACACAACCAGGTGCTGAGGTGTTTGGCAGCTGCACTCGAGTGCAAGAGAGTTACCACCAACGCAATGCCTATCAATGCCCAGCTACCATTCCCGCAAATCCAATCATTCATCCGGGAAGGAGAGAAACGGAAGACTACCACATCGCCTCTCAACTCATGCCCACTGAGCGCAGCCAGAGACTGCGAATTGCGGGTTGACCTATGCCAGATTCACATATAAAGCCCTAAATGAACACCCCCCCCCCCCCCCCCCACATCAAAAATCTTCTAACCCGCCTCTCTAACTCCAGGTCGCTCAGGTCGGCCGACTTGGGGCTACTCACTATCCCGCGGTTTAGGCTTAAGCTCAGGGGTGGCCGCGCTTTTGCGGTTGCAGCTCCTAGACTGTGGAACAGCATCCCTCTCCCCATCAGAACTACCCCCTCCATCGACTCCTTTAAGTCCAGGCTCAAAACGTATTTCTACTCCCTAGCGTTTAAGGCCCATTGAGGAGGCGCTGTGAACTGCTTTGTATGTGCTGTTATGTTTGTGTGCTACTGTATGTTTCATTTTTTCCTCAGTACCTAAACAGATGTACAGCACTTTGATCAACGTGGGTTGTTTTTAAATGTGCTATACAAATAAAATTGACTTGACTTGACTAGCAACCCCCTAGCAACCCCTCTCCCTAGCAACCCCTCCCCCTTAGCAACCCCTCACCCCCAAGCAACCCCACCTAGCAAACTCCCCTTGAAATTCCCCCTAGCAACCCTCCCTAGCTAACGGGATGGTAGAACGTTCAACCCCACCTCGCAACCCCACCTAGCAACCCTCCCTAGCAACCCTCCCTAGCAACCCCCCCATGCAACCCAACCTAGCAAAACCCCAACCCCCCTGAGCAACCCCACCTAGCAACCCCAACTAGAAAAACCTAACCCTAACCCTTTTGTGATGTGGAGTCGGAGGAAAGATTACCCTTCACCCCACGCACGGGATGGACCCCATATGAGGACAAGGTCCCGAGAGAGATCACAGAGTTCATAACAGAAACAGCATCTGCCATTAGGGACATGCCCATGGCAAAGGATAGGCCTAATCTCACCAGAAAAGAGAGGGAAGACATGGCAGAAATGAGGGACAACAATGAGATAGTGATCAAACCAGCAGATAAGGGCAGCAGTATAGTCATCATGGACAGACAACAGTACCTGTTCGAGGCACACAGACAACTGAACAAGGTAGAACACTACACAAGTTAAAGGAACCTATATACAAAGAAACACAAGAGGAAATAAGGGAAATCTTGGAGGAGCTTAGGATATCACGATACATCTGAGAGAAACAAGTAGAATACCTAACAGGAACACAACCCAGGGCGAGGAAATTCTACATGCTCCCAAAGATACACAAAAACACAGACACATGGATGGTGCCTGGAGAAATACCTCCAGGTAGGCCCATTGTGTCAGACTGCAGTAGCGAATCATATGGGGGAGCAGAATACATTGACCACTATCTTAATCCACTGGCACAACAACACCCCAGCTACATTATAGACACCAGCACTTCACTCGAATAGTTAACTCCCTGAGCATACCTCCACCCCCCCCCCCCCCCCCCCCCCACCAGAAACCTCGGTACCTCGGTCCTGAACGAGTACGGAGAGGGGAGGCCGGTACCGCCAGCGACGAAGGATGCGGGGAGGGCCCTGCCGGTGGAGCCAATGGGGGCGCAGATGGAGGGGGAGGCAGGGGGGCCCTGCCGGTGGAGGCGATGGGGGCGCGGCTGGAGGGGGCAGAGGAAACACGGCCGGGGGCAGCGGAGGCCCGTGCGGTGGGAGAAGAGACGCAGCTGGGGAACCAGGTGGGCCGGCCAGAGGGCGGCCCCGGCGAGGAGGTTGACCCACCAGCACGGGACGGTCCTGGTCCAAGTGGGCCGGTTTCAGCCGGGAGACAGAGACAAACTCCGGTCGGGTGCCCACTTGTAAAATGAAGGTGACTGTCCCCCTTTTCAGCACCTGGAACGGGCCCTGGTAGACCGGCTGCAGAGGGGGGCGATGGGAATCCCGCCGGAGGAAAACGAACTCGCAGTCATGCAAGTCCGCCGGTACGTGCGCTGCGGTACTCCCGTGGCTGGAGGCCGGGACTGGGGCCAGGGAACCTACCCGAGCCCGGAGAGAAGCCAAAACTGCCGGTACGGAAGACGGCAGGGCGGAGGATAAGGGGAAAATGACACCCGGCACCCGCAGGGGCGAGCCGTAGACAAGTTCCGCCGAGGAAGTACCCAGATCGGACATAGGGGCCGTGCGAATGCCGAAGAGGACCCAAGGCAGCTGGTCAGCCCAGTCAGGGCCGGTCAGGGCCGGTCAGGCGGGCACAGAGGGACGCCTTCAGCTGCCGGTGGAAGCGTTCTACCATCCCGTTAGCTTGGGGATGGTAGGCGGTGGTCTGCTGCAAGCGGGACCCATACAGCTGCACAAGCGCGGCCCAGAGAGACGAGGTGAACTGGGCGCCCCGGTCGGTAGTGATGATGGCCGGGACGCCGAAACGGGTAACCCAATGTAACGCCAGGGCCCGTGCACAGGAGGCCACCGTGGTGTCCGACAACAGAAAAGCCTCCGGCCAACGAGTAAAACGGTCGACCACCGTCAGGAGATGAGTGTAGAGTAAGGCAATGGACAAACCAAATCCACGTGAATGTGGAAAAAACGGACGGGCGGAACCACGAAATTCTGGAACAGAGGCTGGACGTGGCGGTGGACCTTGGAGGTCTGGTACGGGACACAGGCGCGGGACCAGGCGGCCACCTGCTTCCGCAGGCCGTGCCAGACAAATCGGGCGGCTACCATAGCCGAGGTCGCCCGAATGGACGGGTGTGCCAGGCCATGAATGGCCTCAAAAACCTTACGCCGTAGGGCGGTCGGCACAACCGGGCGGGGGCGGGGAAGGGAAACGTCACACCAAAGTGTGGTACCTGTGGGGCCGCACGCCACCTGGGCCAACCGCAACCCTGAGGCGGTGGAGGCGTACGCTGAGGCAATATCTTCCAGGCGCTGAGCCTCCGCTAGCTCCTGAAAAACCACCTCGCCCCCCACCGCAGGAACAGAGGAACTGGCCGTCCGGGACAGGGCATCAGCAACGGTGTTAAGCCTACCCGCGATGTGGCGAACACGGAAATGAGGGTGATGTGCCGTTGCTGGTGGGCCGACCACGGATCAGAAACCTTAGAAAAAGCAAACGTGAGGGGCTTGTGATCCGTGTAGGCAACAAAAGAGCGGCCCTCCAAAAAATAACGGAAATGGCGAACAGCTAAATAGAGGGTCAGAAGCTTCCTGTCGAAGGCACTGTATTTCAGCTCAGGTCGAGTGAGCTGCCGGCTGAAAATTGCCAGAGGCTGCCAGTGACCATTGATCTGTTGCTCTAAGACCCCACCCACCGCGGGGGTGCACGAGCATGGTGGCGTTGGCGAGGGTCAGCTTGACCGCATCAAAGGCCGCCTCGGCAGCTGTGGACCAGACCAACTCAGCTGGATTACCCGCGAGGCATTGAAAAAGGGGGCACATGATCCGAGCTGCCACAGGCACGAACCGGTGATAAAAATTCACCATGCCCACGAATTCCTGCAAGCCCTTGATGGTGGTAGGGCGGGGAAAAGAACGGACGGCGTCCACCTTAGCGGGCAAGGGAGTGACACCGGCCGGTGTGACCCGGTGACCCAGGAAATCCACCGAGGAGAGGCCGAACTGGCATTTGGACGGGTGGAGGATCAGGCCGTGGTCCTGCAGCCTCTGGAACACAGTGCGAAGGTAGACCAGCTGCTCTGGGACCGAACGACTAGTAACCAGGATGTCGTCGAGATAAATAAACACAAAAGACAATCCGCGACCCATATGATCCATGAGACGTTGGAATGCCTGAGCCGCGTTTTTGAGACCGAACGGCAGGCGTAACCACTCAAATAACCCGAACGGAGTAATCGTAGCCGTCTTGGGAATGTCCGGTGGGTGGACAGGGATCTGATGATATCCCCGCACCAAATCGATCTTCGAGAAAACCGTAGCGCCCTCGAGTCCGTAGCGCCCTCGAGGCTGGCTGAGAAGTCCTGTATGTGAGGGATCGGATAGCGGTCAGGCCGGGTGGCAGCGTTAAGACTCCGATAATCCCCACATGGTCTCCACCCCCCAGATGCTTTAGAGACCATATGAAAGGGGGAGGCCCACGGGCGATCTGAAGGACGAACAATCCCCAGCCGTTCCAAATGCAGGAACTCCTCTCGAGCCATGGCCAGCTTGTCGGGAGGCAGGCGCCGAGCCCGGGCGAATACAGTCGGCCCGCCGGTAGGGATGAAGTGGACGACACCGTGCTTAGCGGAAGGGGCATCGAACCACTGTACGAGGAGCTGCGGGAAGTCGGCGAGGACCGCAGCGAACTCATCGGGAGCCGTGTCGATGGCCCGGATCGACGGGTAGGGTAGGGTGGCGGGTGGAGGGGTACCAGGCTCCACGCTGCTAGCCGACGTCTGCGACAAACGAAAAAGCCCAGAGGAAATCCGCGCCCAGGATGGCCTGGCCCACGTCGGCAACGATGAAATCCCAATGGTAGGTCTCGGACCCGAAGGACAGGACCCTCTTGCCGTAGGTGCGGATGGGACTGCAGTTGACCGCAATGAGGGACGGACCTTTCCTACCTGCTCGAACTTCGCAGCCGTAGGGAGGCACGGTGCTAACGACCGCTCCCGTATCCACCAGGAAAACGGTGCCGGTACCTCGATCCGTGACGTAGAGGCGGCGATTGCGGCCGACCGAGACTGCCTCCATATTCGATCGGCTGAGGCATTTCCCGAAAATGTGCACGTGGCCCTGCAATTTCGGGCTTCAGCGCCCCACCGCTTGTGGAAAATACACCAACCGCGCCTGTGCGGCTCGGTTGCTTGGGCCCGCTGCAAAATGGCGGGCGATGCAGCTCCGTCTTGGCGGGCTTTTTGTAAAATGGCGGCCGATACGCCACATCTTGGCCGCGCGGCCGGTCGCTCCTAGGCCTTGAAACCCGATTTACCGAATCGTTTCCCGTCGAGTCCTCCATTACGAGCGCGTCAGCCTTCTCCGCGAACGCCACCGGGTCTTCGAAGGAGACGTCTGCCAAAAATAACCTGACGTCCCGGGGCAATTTCTCCCGGAATGCCGCTTCGAACATTATGCAAGGTTGGTGCTCGCCGATCAATGTTAGCATCTCGGTCATCAGGACAGACGGTAGACGGTCCCCCAGCTCCGGTAAATGCAGGAGCTTCAGAGCCCGCAGGTTTTGGCTAAAACCAAAAGTCCTCAGCAGGAGCTTCCTGAGCCCCTCGTATTTCTCTGTTGGGGGGGGGGGGGCTGGTCAGGTACTGTCTCACCCGCGCGGCCACCTCGGGTTGTAGGCAGCTTACCAAGTGGTGGAACTTCTCTTGGTCCTCCGAGATTTTCTTGAGGTGAAACTGGGCTTCTGCCTGCACGAACCAGCTGGTGGGCCCGGAACGGGGGCTGATGAACGCCGACTGCGTTCGACTGCCCACTGCTCGCTCCTTCTTGCGACATGTTCTCGTGGTCGTTGATCACGTCGGGGTCACCAATGGGGCGAGTCTGTAAGCGGATCTGTGTTGCAGACTGGGTTTATTGCATGGGCAAACTCCGTGACAATCGCAACACTCAAAACTGTAGACAACCAACAAAACGTCTTCATCAGACGGAGTTCAACACTAGACTGCTTGTCCCTCCCGCGCTGGCACGCCCCGTGACATCGCTAGCCAATCCGAGGGTTCGAACTCTTCCAGCCAATCCCTATGTCCCTACAGCAGATTATTATCTGAATGGTGTCAAGTTAGGAAAAGGGGATGTACAACGAGGTAATGGTGTCCTAGTGCATCAGTCACTGAAAGGAAGCATGCAGGCACAGCAGGCAGTGAAGAAAGCCAATGGCATGTTGGCCTTCATAACAAGAGTAGTTGAGTAGAGGAGCAAAGAGGTCCTTCTGCAGATGTACAGGGCCCTAGTGAGACCGCACCTGGAGCACTGTGTGCAGTTTTGGTCTCCAAATTTGAGGAAGGATATTCTTGCTATTGAGGGCGTGCAACGTCGGTTTACTAGGTTAATTCCCGGAATGGCAGGATTGTCGTATGTTGAAAGACCGGAGCGACCAGGCTTGTAAACACTGGAATTTAGAAGAATGAGAGGGGATCTTATCGAAACGTATAAGATTATTAAGGGGTTGGACACGTTAGAGGCAGGAAACATGTTCCCAATGTTGGGGGAGTCCAGAACAGGGGGGCACAGTTTAAGAATAAGGGGTACGCCATTTAGAACTGAGATGAGAAAAAACATTTTCAGTCAGAGAGTTGTAAATCTGCGGAATTTACTGCCTCAGAAGGCAGTGGAGGCCAATTATCTGAATGCATTCAAGAGAGAGCTAGGTAGAGCTCAAAAGGATAGCGTAGTCAGGGGGTATGGGGAGAAGGCAGGGATGGGGTACTGATTGAGAATGATCAGCCATGATCACATTGAATGGTGGTGCTGGCTCGAAGCGCCGAATGGCCTCCTCCTGCACCTATTGTCTATTGTCTATTGTCCAAACAAGTTATGCATTCTTGTACTCTTAAAAGGGTATGGCGGCACATTAAAAAATCCCCCCCCCCCTTTCTTCCCAACCTCAGCCTCATGGACCTTAAAGGACACCTAGTTCCTAAACCCATTTCCATCAAGCCCCCCTGGCAACCCCCCCTAGCAACTCCCCCTAGAAACACCCCCTAGCAACCACCCCTAGCAACCCCCCTAGCAGAACCCCTCCCCCTGAGCAACCTCCCCCTAGCAAAACCCCTCCCCCCTAGCAACTCCCGAGGCAACACCCCCTCCCCCATAACAACCCCCTCCTAGCAAAACCCCTCCCCCCTAGCAACCCACCCTAGACACCGCACCTAGCAACCCACCTCTAGCAACACCCCTAGCAACGCCGCCTACCAATCCCCCCAAACAAACCCGCCTAGCAACCCCACCAAGCAACCCCTTAGCAACCACACCTAGCAAAACCCCTCCCCCTAACAACCCCCATAACAACCACACCTAACAAAACCCCTCCCTCCTAGCACCCCCTTGCAAAACCCCTCCCCCTAGCAACCCCCCAAAAGCAATCCTCCCTAGCAAAACCCTTCCCCCCTCAGCAACCCCCCAAGCAACCCCACCTAGCAAAACACCTCCCCCAGCAACCCATCCCCCTTAGCAACACCGCGCCCCTAGCAAACCCCACTAGCAGCCCCCTAGCAACCCCACATATCAACCCCCCTAGCAACCTCACCTAGCAAAACCCCACCCCCCTAGTAACCCCCCTTTGCAACCCCACCTAGCAAAACCCCTCCCCCTAACAACCCCACCTAGCAACCCCACCTAGCATAACCCCTCCCCCTAGCAACCCCCCTAACAACCCCCCACTATCAACCCCACCCAGATAAAACCCCTCCCACCCTAGCAAACCCCCCTAGCAACCCCCTAGCAAAACCCTTCCCCCATTAGCAATTACACTAGCAACCCCACAAAAATCCCCCCCAACCTCAGCCTCATGGACCTTAGAGTACGCCTAGTTACTAAACCCATTTCCATCAATGCCCCCCTGGCAACCCCCCCTAGCAACTCCCTCTAGCAAAACCCCCTAGCAACCACCCCTAGCAACCACCCCTAGCAAACCCCCTAGCAGAACCCCTCCCCTGAGTAAACCCCCTAGCAAAACCCCTCCCCCCTAGCAACCCCCGTAGCAACACCCCTCCCCCCTAACAACCACCTCCTAGCAACACCCCTCCCCCTAGCAACCCACCCTAGACACCGCACATAGCAACCCCCCTAGCAACCCCCCCTAGCAACGCCACCTACCAATCCCCCCAAACAAACCCGCCTAGCAACCCCACCAAGCAACCCCCCTAGCAACCGCACCTAGCAAAACCCCTCCCCCCTAGCAACCCCCCCTAACAACCCCACCTAACAAAACCACTCCCTCCTAGCACCCCCTTGCAAATCCCCTCCCCCCTAGCAACCCCCCCAAAGTAATCCTCCCTAGCAAAACCCTTCCCCCCTCAGCAACCCCCAAGCAACCCCACCTAGCAAAACACCTCCCCCAGCAACCCATCCCCCTCAGCAACACCGCGCCCCTAGCAAACCCCACTAGCAGCCCCCTAGAAACCCCACCTAGCAACCCCCCTAGAAACCCCCCCTAGCAAAACCCCTCCCCCATCAGCAACCTCCCTAGCAACCTCACCTAGCAAAACCCCTCCCCCCTAGCAAAGCATCCCCCTCAGCAAACCCTCGCCCCCTAACAAACCCCCCTAGCAACTCCACCATGCAACCCCCCAGCAACCTCACCAATCAAAACCCCTTCCCCCGAGCAACCCCTCTAGCAACTCCACCTAGAAAAACCCCTCCACCTACCAACCCCGCAAAGCAATCCCCCTAGCAACCCCACCTAGCAAAACCCCTCACCCCCTTGCATCATCCCCTAGCATCCCCCACTATCAACCCCACCCAGCTAAATCCCCTCCCCCTAGCAACCCCACCTAACAAAACCTTTCCGCCTAGCAACCCCCCTCGCAAAACCCCTCTCCCCTAGCAACCCTCCTAGAAATACCCCCTAGCAACCCCACCTAGCAAAACCCCTCTTCCCTAGCAACCCCACCAAGCAACACTTCACCCCACCCCACCAGCCAACGGATCCAACAAATCATCTGCCAACATTTCCGTCACCTACAACGGGACCCCACCACTGGCCATATCTTCCCATCCCCTCCCCTCTCTGCGTTTCACAGAGACCGTTCCCTCCGTAACTCCCTGGTCTACTCGTCCCTTCCTACCCAAACCACCCCACCCCAGGGCACTTTCCCCTGCAAACCGCACGAGATGCAGCACCTGTCCCTTTACCTACCTCCTCAACTCCATCCAAGGACCCTCCCCCCTAGGTTTCCCCTTCAAAACTCCTCGCCGCTAGTACCACACCTATCAACCCCACCTAGCAAAACCACTCCCTCCTTCCAACCCCTCCTAGCAACGCCACCTAGCAACCCCACCTAGCAGCCCCACCTAGCAGCCCCACCTAGTAGCCCCACCAAGCAACCCCATCTAACCAAACCTCTCCCCCCTAGTAGCCCCACCAAGCAACCCCACCTAACAAAACCTCTCCCCCATAGCAACCCGACCTAGCAACCCCACCTAGCAAAACCCCTCCCCCTAGCAAACCCACCCAGCAACCCCCTTGCAAAACCCCTCCCCCGTAGCAACCCCACCTAGCAACCCTACCTATCAACCCCAGCTAGCAAAATCCCTCCCCTAGCAACCCCAAATAGCAACCCAACCTAGCAACCCCCTCTAGAAAAACCTCTTCCCTAGCAACCCCCCCAACTACCCCACCTAGCAGACCCACCTAGCAACACCCCCTAGCAAAACCTCTCCCCCCAAGCAACCCCCCTAGCAACCACCCCTAGCAAAACACCTCCCCCCAGCAGCCCCACCTAACAAATCCCCTCCCCTAGCAACCACCCCAGCAATCCTCCCTAGAAACCCCACCTAGCAACCACCTAGCAAAACCCCTCCCTTTTGCAAACCCCCCTAGCAAAACTCCTCCCCCCTAGCAACCTCCCCTAGCAAAACCCCTCCCCTAGCAAACCCCCAGCAACCCCACGTAGCAACCCCCCTTAGCAACCCCACCTAGCAGAACCCAACCCAGCAACCCTCCCCCCTAGCAACCCTCCCTAGCAAAACCACTCACCCCCAGCAACCCCTCCCCCATGGCAACCCCCGCTAGCAACCCCATCTTTCAAAGCCACTCCCCCAAACAACCCCATCTAGCAACCCCTCCTAGCAACCCCCCTATCAACCCCCCGCCTAACAACCACTTCTACCTTAGCATCCCCCTAGCAACCCCCCTAGCAAAATCCACTCCCAGCCATCCCCCTTAGTGTCCCCTAGCAAAACCCCTCCCCCAGCAACCCCACCTATCAACCCCACCTAGCAAAATCCCTCCCCCTAGCAACCCCCCTAGCAACCACCCCCCGGCAACCCCCCTAGCAACCCCCCCTAGCAACCCCACCTAGCAAAACCTCTCCCCCACTTGTAACCCCACCTAGCAACCCCACTTAACAAAACGACTCCACCGAGCAACCCCACTTAGCATCCCCCCCTTGCAAAACCCCTACCCCATAGCAACCCCACATAGCAATCCCACCTAGCAAAACCCCTCCCCCTAGCAACCCCACCTAGCAACCACCCTAGCAACCCCCTAGCAAAACACTTCCCCCCTTAGCAACTCCCCTAGCAACCCCACCAAGCGACCCCCCTAGCAACCCCCCGAACAAAACCCCTCCCCCTCAGCAACCCCCCTAGCAACCCCACCTAGCAAAACCCCTCCCCCTAGCAACGCATCCCCTTAGCAAATCCTCGTCCCTAGCAAACCCCCTAGCAACTCCACCAAGCAACCCCCCCTAGCAACCTCACCAAGCAAATCCCTTCCCCTAGCAACCCCCCTAGCAACCTCACCTAGAAAAGCCCCTCCCCTAACAACCCAGCCTAGCAACCCCCATAGCAACCCCACCTAGCATTAACCCTCCCCTAGCAACACCCCCCAGCATCCCCCCCCCAGCAACCCCACCTCGCAAAACCCCTCACCCACTTGTATCATCCCCTAGCATCCCCCACTATCCACCCCACCCAGCTAAAACCCATCCCCCCCAGCAACACCACCTAGCAAAACCCCTCCCCTGGCAACCCCACGTAGCAACCCCCTTCGCAAAACCCCTCTCCCTTAGCAAACCTCCTAGCAATCTTCCCTAGCAACCCCACCTAGAAAAACCCCTCTCCGCTAGCAACCCCACCAAGCAACCCTTCACCCCACCCCACCAGCCAGCGGATCCAACAAATCATCCGCCAACATTTCCGTCACCTACAACGGGACCCCACCACTGGCCATACCTTCCCATCCCCTCCCCTCTCTGCGTTCCGCAGAGACCGTTCCCTCCGTAACTTCCTGTTCCATTCGTCCCTTCCTACCCAAACCACCCCATCCCCAACTACCCTACCTAGCAATCCCCCCTAGCAACTCCACCTAGCAACCTTCCAAGAAACCCCACCTAGCAACCCCCCCTTGCAAAATTCCACCCCCTAGCAACCATCCCTAGCAAAACACATCCCCCCCTAGCAGCCCCACCTAACAAATCCCCTCCCCCCTAGCAACCACCCCTAGCAACCCCGCCGAGGGTTGTTGCTACGTGGGGTTGTTAGGGGGGTTGCTAGGGGGATTGCTAGAGGGGGTTGCAAGGGGGGATGGGTTTTCCTAAGTGATGTTGCCAGGAGGGTTGCTAGGCGGGGTTGCTAGGGTTGGTTGAAAGGAGGGTTGCAAGAGGGGAGGGGTTTTCTTAGGAAGGTTGCTCGGAGGAGCAACCCTCGTAAGAAAACCCCTCCCCCTTGCAACCACCCCTAGCAAACCCCCTAGCAAACCCCCCTAACAAACCCCCCAGCAAACCCTCCTCAGCAACCACCCCTAGCAAAACCCCTCCCCCCTAGCAACCCCCTAGCAACACCCCCTCCCCCTCGCAACCCCCTCCGAGCAAAACCCCTCCCCCTAGCAAACCGCCCTAGAAACCCCCCCTAGCAACACCCCTAGCAACGTCGCCTAGCAATCCCCCAAGCAAACCCGCCTAGCAACCCCACCTAGCAACCATCCTAGCAACCACACCTAGCAAAACCCCTCCCCCTAGCTAGCCCCCTAACAACCCCACCTAACAAAACCCCTCCCTCCTAGCACCCCCATTGCAAAACCCCTCCCCCTGGAAACCCCCCAAGCAACCCTCCCTAGCAAAACCCTCCCCCCTCAGCAACCCCCCAAACAACCCCACCCAGCAAAACCCCTTCCTCAGCAACCCATCCCCCTTAGCAACACCTCGCCCCCTAGCAAACCCCCCTAGCACCCCCCTAGCAACCCCACCTAGCAAACCTCCCTAGCAATCTCACCAAGGAAAACCCCTCCCCCTAGCAACACCTCTTAGCAACCTCACCTAGCAAAACCCCTCCCCCGAACAACCCCACCTAGCAACCCCACCTAGCATAACCCCTCCCCCCTATCAACTCCGCTAGCAACACCCCACTATCAACCCCACCCAGCTAAAACCCATCCCCCCCTAGAAACCACCCTAGCAAACCCCTAGCAAAACACTTCCCCCCTTAGCAATCCCCCTAGCAACCCCACCAAGCGACCCCTCTAGCAACCCCCTAACAAAACCCCTCTCCCCTCAGCATCCCCGCTAGCAAACCCACCTAGCAATACCCCTCCCCCCTAGCAACGCATCCCCTTAGCAAACCCTCGCCCCTGGCAAACCCCCTAGCAACTCCACCAAGCAACCCCCCCTAGCAACCTCACCAAGAAAAACCCCTCCCCCTAGCAACCCCCCTAGCAAACCCACCTAGAAAAGCCCCTCCCCTAACAAACCCGCCTAGCAACCACCCTAGCAACCCCACCTAGCATAACCCCTCCCCCATAGCAACCCCCCAGCATCCCCCCCAGCAACCTCACCTCGCAAAACCCCTCACCCACTTGCATCATCCCCTAGCATCCCCCACTATCCACCCCACCCAGCTAAAGCCCCTCCTTCCCAGCAACCCCACCTAGCAAAACCCCTCCCCTGGCAACCCCACCTAGCAACCCCCTTCGCAAAACCCCTCTCCCTTAGCAACCCTCCTAGCAATCCTCCCTAGCAACCCCACCTAGAAAAAACCCTCTCCGCTAGCAACCCCACCAAGCAACCCTTCACCCCACCCCACCAGCCGGCGGATCCAACAATTCAACCGCCAACATTTCCGTCACCTTCAACGGGACCCCACCACTGGCCATATCTTCCCATCCCCTCCCCTCTCTGCGTTCCGCAGAGACCGTTCTCTCCGTAACTTCCTGTTCCATTCGTCCCTTCCTACCCAAACCACCCCATCCCCGATCACTTTCCCTTGCAACCGCACGAGATGCAACACCTGTCCCTTTACCTCCCCCCTCAACTCCATCCAAGGACCCAAACAGTCTTTCCAGGTGAGACAAAGGTTCACCTGCACCTCCTCCAACCTCATCTATTGCATCCGCTGCTCCAGATGTCAACTTATATACATCGGCGAAACCAAGCGCAGGCTCGGCTATTGCTTCGCTGAACACCTGCGCTCGGTCCGCATTTCTTTAAATTTATCAAAAAATACTTTATTCAAGTAATATATATTTGCTTGCAGAACATCTTCTTTTTTAACAAAACCCATCCGACATTTCCGGAGGTTACACATTCGATACAAAGCATTCACTTCAAATTTACAGACATTTACTTATATTTACACACCTTTACACAGTATCCCATATTTGGAGGTGCTTCTCCACCACACCCTGCCCCCCATGTCCAGCAGCGGAAGGACCCTAGACTGTGGTCTTCCCCCACAGGGCCTTGGCGTTGGCTGCACCGAGCTTCAGTGCGTCCCTCAGCACGTACTCCTGCAGTCTGCAGCGGGCCAGTCGGCAACATTCCCAGACGGAAAGCTCGGTCCGCTGGGAGGTCAACAAGCATCGGGCAGATCAAAGAGCGTCTTTCACCGAGTTGATGACCTTCCAGCAGCACTCGATGTCAGTCTCCGAATGCATCCCTGGAGACAGTCCGTAGATCACAGAGTCCGCTGTGACGGAGATGCTCGGAATTAATCGTGACAGGGACCCCTGCAGACCTCGCCAGACTCTCTTTGCAAATCCACACTCTGTGAAGAGGTAGGCCACCGTCTCCTCTCCATAGCAGCCGCCCCGAAGGCAGCGTGCGCCGGTAGTGAGGTTCCGGCGGTGCAGGAAGGATCTGACTGGGAGGGATCCCCTCACCGCCAGCCAAGCCAGGTCTTGGTGCTTGTTGGTGAGTTCTGGCGATGAGGCATTTTGCCAGACAAGCAGGGCAGTCTGCTCTGGGAACCACGCCACAGGATCAATGGAGTCATTCCCCTACAGCGCCTGCAGGACGTTCCGTGCTGACCACTGCCCGATGGACTTGTGGTCAGAGGTGTTGGTCCGGGAGAACCTTTCCACGAGCGACAGATGGTGCGGCAATGTCCAGCTGACTGGCACATTGCACCAGGCCCATTCTTCGCAACATCGGGGACAGGTAGAACCT